>NW_024412426.1:16557887-16597610 GCF_014898765.1 Herpailurus yagouaroundi
AGAGAAAGAAAGAAAGAAAGAAAGAAAGAAAGAAAGAAAGAAAAAAGAAAAAAGGAAGAGAGAAAGAAAGAAAGAAAGAAAGAAAGAAAGAAAGAAAGAAAGAAATCAAGAAAGAAAGAAATCCTAATATTTGTAATTTGAAAATTAGAGAGCTAAATTTAAGAGATTAAACCAAGGGCATACTAGCAAGACCTTGCATTAGAAAGACTCAGGTCCCCATGAGTGAAGCAGACCAGACCACTCTGGTGTGGGTCTGGGAGGGGCAGGAGGCTTACCTCACACGACTGGATGCAGTGGATGAGGAAGGGGGGTGGGTGCCATTGACGCTGTCCAGTGCACACGATGCTCTGAAGGGGAAGGTGGAGAGAACAGAAAACAAAAACAAGGACCCCTGGTCAGTAAGAGAAGGGGAAAATCCTGAGCTCACCCCACCAGCCCAACCCCGTTCCCTGAGGAGGGAGACTCCAGCTGTACCCCACACAGGAGTCCGAGGCCAGCTGGACTTGCCCATGGAAATGCTAAACTTGCCAGATGGTGCCGAGGTGGAACTCTCATACTCTTCATCCTCCTTCACCCTCCCCAATGTATCAAAATTTCCAGAGAGGTGCAGGTGTAATTTTAGAAAGCATCCTCAGTGTTGTAATGAGTGTAATTTGGTTCCAGGCATAGTATTTTTTTTCTATTTCTCTTGAAATTTTAAATAACGTTACAAGAAATTGTGAGATGGCTGGGTTGACAAGGAAGCACCATGGATTTTTAAAGGCTGAGCAGTATAGCTTCACAAGAAGAGTCATGAACTAAACACGGATCTCAAGACTCCTAGGCAAGAAGACGTGAGTGCCAAGCAGGGGCTGGAGGGTGAGTGGAACAAATCTGTAGCTCCTGTTAGCACCATTTATCCCCTCCTCCTGGGAAATAAAAGGTCTCTGCTGGGCAGACAGGGTTAATGGGACACCACGGTGGCTCAAAATGGCGCCCACATCAAGCTGATGACAGCAAAAACACATTCATTCATATTAAACACCGGTGACTGTCCCTGTCCCAACAGCCATTTCCAGATGTGCGCCGAAACAAATACTCATCTACTCTTTGTTGAATAATAATTACAACCCATTTTCATTGAGCTTTTCCCTTTTAATTTTTGGATTTTAAAATTTCAAAAGAAACATTTCAGGAAAAGAAAAAGTCCCATAGGAGGCTTCAGGGAGAAAAGGAGATTGATTCTCTCTGTAGCCCATCAACCCAAACCCTTTGTAGACTTTCATGCTCACATTTTAATTCAGTGTGATAGGAATACAGTGCAATCAGAAGAAAAAGAATACATTGTGAGATATGAGCTTTCTGCAAGATAGCACCTCTAGTAATTAGAAATTATATGTTCTAGAATGTTAAGACTATGTGGTAATCAAATTGGAGACATTTGCATATATTAACATGTAGGTATATGAATATATACCTTGTAGTTACGAGAATAGGGAACTGCAAGATTTTTCTAGAGTTGTACTAGTATAAACTAAAATTTCTCTTTCACAGCCTCCCTAAAGGGGAGGTTATACCATAAATCCTAACGAATTCTGATATTCTAAATTCTACACTGTAATTATAGAAAGTGGCTTGGTTTAAGTTTCCATTGCACTGGGAAAAAAGGGATTATAGAGGATTATACAAATACATAATGGGGGGTCAGCCTACTAAAAAATGATGTATTCTGCACTAACAGCCACTTAAGCAGCATTTGCATATAAACAATGGCTATGCTACCTAGAAAGGATTCTTGTTTATGTTTTATTTTTTTATTTTTTTTTTCAGGTAAATCTTTTTATTTATTTATTTTTATTTTTTTTAATTATTTTACTTTTTTTTTATTTATATATGAAATTTATTGTCAAATTGGTTTCCATACAACACCCAGTGCTCATCCCAAAAGGTGCCCTCCTCAATACCCATCACCCACCCTCTCCTCCCTCCCACCCCCCATCAACCCTCAGTTTGCTCTCAGTTCTCAACAGTCTCTTATGCTTTGGCTCTCTCCCACTCTAACCTCTTTTTTTTTTTTCCTTCCCCTCCCCCATGGGTTCCTGTTAAGTTTCTCAGGATCCACATAAGAGTGAAACCATATGGTATCTGTCTTTCAGTGGAACTCTTTTAGCTAGCAAGGGATTCAATTTCTAGTATTTGAAATATCAATGTTTTATGCTTCCGTTGTTGTTACCAGATAATGCTAATAGCATCAAACAGGAAGTTGTACCCTTGAGATGTCAAGACATATTTTCCTTCTCATAGCACCACATTCCCTAAGGATCCCAATTCCCCATTTTTAACAGTCAGACATTGAAATGTATACATGCTTCACTCACTAGGAACCAGAGTTGCTGCCCTCAAAGAGGTCAAAGTCTGTGGGGAAGGTAGCTGGAAAAATTGTCAGTGCTTCCCCATAAGAGGATACGTAGCCTCGGCAGCCTCACATGATGTCTATGGCCAGAACTCGCCAGAACACCGTGAACTGACTGTGCCAGCTTCTCTTATGCCCACTACACCTTCTACCCCAATCACTACTTCTATAAATGCAGGAGTTTGGGGGTGCCTGGGTAGTTAAGTGTCCGACTCTTATTTCTACTCAGGTCATGATTTCTGGTTTGTGAGTTCAAGTTCCGCATCAGGCTCTGTGCTGACAGCATGGAGCCTGCTTGGGATTCTCTCTCTCTCTCTCTCTCTCTCTCTCTCTCCCTCTCTTTCTGCCCACCCCCTGCTCTATCTCTCTCTCTCAAAATAAATAAATAAACTTAAGTTCTAAATAAATAGATAAATAAATAAACAAGCAAATAAATAAATGCAGGAGTGTTGGTTTGTTAATAACACTTTAGAAATTCTCAGGATATATTGCAAAGGGACTTAAAAGAAAGGAAAAGAGTCTGTCTTTGCTTTTGATGCGTTTTCTTCGATGCTCTTTTGTCCTATTATCTCTGACTGATGTTTTCTATCTTTGTATTCTTATGTAATTTTATTATCGAGTAATATAGATTCACAGAATAAAATATAAAATGTATGAAAGGTGCACAGTCTCCCTCCTACTCCTGATCCCCAATCACCCAAGTTCCTCAGTTTGATTTTCTGTGTTTTGTATCATTACGGAGACGTTCTACGCATATGCAAACATATATGTATGAAATTATCTCCTCACACAAATTCTAAGATGCTATCATTTGATTTTGTACTTTGGTCTGTTGTTTGCTTGCTTGCCTTTATTCCACTTCACAGTGTTTCTCGGGGTTCTGGAATGTTGCATTCCATTGATTGCATAGTATTTCATTGCATGTATAAGATCTCATATACTTAACCAGGCCCATACTGATGGATATTTAGGTGGTTTACAGTCTTTTGCTCTAACAAACAATGCTATGTATAAATCATTTCACACACGTGCAACTATTATCTGTAGAATAAATACAGATAGTAGAACTGAGAATACCCATCTCAATAATTCTTTAATCTCATTCTCCCTCTTGCTCTCCCTCTCTCTCTCTCTTGAGATGAATTCAAACTGGCTTCTTCCTTAATCTCCATAAAATTGCAAAAGCTTCTGGTACCTGGGTCTAAGACCATTCTAGATTGCAAAATTCTTGAGAATAGGGACCATCTCCCACTCTTACATCTTCCCTCAGTGACTTAGACATGATGTTTTACAAGCATCTGTCAACCACTAAATAGTTAGAGCTCCAGAATTCTCCTCTATTTTCTGGCCTATGAACGTTGTTCATCCCATAAGAAAAGATATGCACGTGCCATTAACTGAACTACTACTTATTGATCAAAACGGGAGGAGAATTTCAAATACGCTTCAGGCCTTAAAGTTTATGGGCAAGTTTGTGGTGGTGAGGTGTGAGAGAGGAACGAAACAGTAAGAAGATAAGGAGAAGGGCTAACTCCTGGTGGGATGAGTTAACTTAATTCAACAAGGGAGCTTTTAGACTGAAGTGTCTCTGATGCCATGGTGGTCTACGTAAGCGACCCAGGATCTAAGCCTATACATGCTTCAAGATTATGAAACTAAAAACTACGGACAACCAATCACAAAGAGCCAACGAGGCTTTAAGCTACAACCAATCAATGATTTCCTTACTCTCCTTCCTTTTTTCTCTACCATAGTGTCTCCTGAGCTCCTCTTGGTGAGGCACTCCTAACCATTTCTAGTTTCACACTGACTAATTCAAACAGATTTTTGCTCAAATGAACTCAAGATTTTTCATATGCCTCAAGTTATCTTTTAACAGCTCCCTATGATTTTCTTTTTTTCTGGAATATTTTTGACAAATGGCGATAGTATATATTACATTTGAAAAACTATAGAAATTGGGGCCTCTGGGTGGTTCAGTCAGTTGAACGTCTAACTCTTGGTTTCGGCTCAGGTCGTGATCACATGGGTTGTGGGATCAAGCCCCATGTCGGGCTCTGTGCTGGCCGTGCAGAGCCTGCTTGGGATTCTCTCTCTCACTCTCTCTCTGCCTCTCCCCTGGTTGTGCTCTCTCTTTTTCTACATAAATAAATAAATAAACTTTAAAAAAAGAAAAGCTAGGGGCGCCTGGGTGGCTCAGTCGGTTGAGCGTCCAACTTCGGCTCAGGTCATGATCTTGCGGTCCATGAGTTCGAGCCCCGCATCGGGCTCTGTGCTGACTGCTCAGAGCCTGGAGCCTGTTTCAGATTCTGTGTCTCCCTCTCTCTCTGACCCTCCCCCGTTCATGCTCTGTCTCTCTCTGTCTCAAAAATAAATAAACGTTTAAAAACATTAAAAAAAAAAAAGAAAAGCTACAGAAAGTAATTGAAAGAACGTCCTTATATCCTCTGTTCAGCCTTATCAAATCTTAATTTGCTGTATCTGCTTCCAGAACCTAAGTCGCTAGAGATTCAATTAATGTCCTCTACATGTAGCCCTCCAACCTCATTCTCCTTCCTTCCTCCTTATTGGTAACAACTATTCTGAATTTTTTTCAGTGATTTATTTATTTTGAGAGAGACAGAGAGCGAGCAGGGGAGAGACAGAGAGAGAAATAAAGAGACAGAGAGAAAGAGAATCCCAAGCAGGGTCTGTACGATCAGAGGGGAACCCGAGGCGGGGCTGAAACTCACAAACCGTGAGATCATGACCTGAGCCAAAACTAAGTCAGACGCTTACCCGACTGAGCCACCCAGGTGCTTCATAACTATTCTGAACTTTTAAGTTATTATTTCTTTACAATTTTATATGATTATTATTGCCATTACACTATTAGCAAGCCACTTTTCAGGTGAATTGATTGTGGACAAAGATTTGTTTTGAACTTTCCAAAAGGAAAGCAGTCACGAGGAAAACCAGTGTAAAGATTTTCTCTCAGGCCATTTCAAAAATTTTTAAAAGTAAAAAGGAAGATGGGAAGAACAAAGGGAAAGTAGAAGGGGGGAGACACAGAGAGAGAGGGACAGAGAGATGAGAGAGAGAGAGAGAGAGAGAGAGAGAGAGAGAGAGAGAAGGGAGGAAGGAAGAGGAAGGAAAGGAAGACCAGTTAAGGGTTATTAGGATGGTCATAAGGCAATTGAAGGCTATTGCCTGGTTAAACGTCTCACTAAAGGTCACAAGACTGATAGTTAGCCAACATTAAGGTCTAACACAGAATTGCTCAATTTTTTTTTTTTTTTTTATCAGGAATAGTTACTTGACAGAATGGGCTAATCGCACCACCCCAACAAAGTTCTGCAGCTGCCCAGGTCTGTGACCATTTCCTTATGACTACAAATGTATGCAACCCTAAGTGAAGCACAGCACTGTTTTTTGCCTTGTTTATCTGGACAGTAGCACGTTACCCTGCAGTTTGCTTTTCAAGTTCTTCCGCCCCCCCCCAAAACCATCTTGGACTCGAGGCCTCGAGACTCACTCAAACTGAAAGCAGATACTTCCATACTTGAAACTGATGAAAAAGAAGGCTTTTTCATGACTCATATCTGAGGGATTTGCTCTCCCGCTAATGTGTGTATGGCAAGGGTCACTGGAGCTCTTACACAATTGTGCCCATCGAGAGGACACTGTGGGGGATGAGAGCAAGGATCGGGACATGAGACACACAGGAGGGTGAGACGAGCTAGTCGGACACGATGGCTCCTGGAGGGCACCGTCTTCTTTCTCTCTTCCTGCTTCTCTCTCCCTCTTAAAACGTTTTGTTTTTGTTTAAGGAATTATTAATCCTTTGGGGGCCAATTTGGGAAAACAAAGTCAGAAATTACAAGATTTGTTTTGACTCGAGCAATTCTAGGGAAGAGTTGGGGAGCTGAGGGAGGGATTCCCTGCAGTGTTGACAACCTTTGCAAACCTCACATGTGTAGCCACAGGAAAATCTCATTAGTTTGGACCTCACTAATTCCTAATTGTGATATACTAAAGAAGGAAAAGAAAAGCATTGTTCGGTCTGTGACAAAATGAATTTATGAAGCAAACCAACAGAGGAAATGAGATGTTATGATGGATGCTTTTGTACTTCAGAACGGAACACTTTCAAGTATAATTTAGAAAAGCTCATTTACATGCAAACAATTGCCACATTATGTATAAAAAAATCACCTCCCCATGAAATCGGATTCTTGAAGGACCAATGCTTTACAGCGTAAGTCAAAATGTTAATTTTCCTACTTTAAATGGCAAGTCTCAAGATAGAATAAAACACCCTCTCAACACAGCGGTTAAAGACAGTCACAAAAATTCAACCTTACAGAGGCCTCTGGAAAAATCAAAAGGTTTGCCCTGAGAAAGAGCTCTGTGGAGCCAGGAGCCACTCTCTTCATCCAGCAATGGATGAAAAGAGCGATGCCGAGCAGATCATTCCTACCCTCGAGAATCTTACCGTTTAGGGGTAGAATGACAGAAAAAAAAAAAAAGAAAAAGGAAGGAAAAAATGAAGATGAGGAAGAACAGGGATGTGCTCCCAGCAAAAGTCTGAGGGGAGCTCCTCCCACACGCTCAGCTCAGGCTCCCCAGACAGTCGGGTGTCCACACAGTGCCTGAGACATGCGGGAGGCAGTGGGGCAAAAGTTCTGGTTCCTGGATGTGAGCAGTGGTACCGACTGGGCATGTGGCTGTCCCCTGCATCCCAACTGCCAGATTCCACTGCTCCGTCACCTTGACTGGCAGGCCTTTGTTTGACTGCCAAGAAGCCCTTTTGTTGGTGTCCTCTCTTTCTGCCAGGATATTTCTCTGCTGATGTCGCCACCATGGAAAGGTCTAGGTCTCTGTGTGTAGTAAGTGAAGGAGGAAGATACCTTTACAAAAACAAAAGACCCAGAAAGTCCATCTGAGCCTTTCACATCCCTACCTCTTGTTCCCCACATTCAGCATGCCCCTGAAACATTTAGAAGTCACAGTAATTTACATCCTTACTTTCAGTCTCCCAACGAAAGCTGTTAGAAGTTGCTTCTTTAGTCAATGTTCAAATAGGAAACAATAAATGGCCATTAGTTCTCTTCCCAGCCCCATTTGTAAGAGGGACAGGAAAAAGACAGACAAGGGGCACCTGGGTGGCTTAGTTGGTTAAGCATCCTACTTGGGCCCAGGTCATGATCTCACGGTTCGTGGGTTCGAGCCTTGCATGGGGCTCTGTGCTGACAGCTCAGAGCCTGGAGCCTGCTTCGGATTCTGTGTCTCCCTCTCTCTCTCTGCCCCTCCCCTGCTCTCTCTCAAAAATAAATAAACATTAAAAAAAACTGTTTTAAAGACAAATGATCTATACATTTCTGTCTACACACACACATGTACACACACAAATAAGCAAAGTACAGAACTCATAGAATGATACGTTTCTTTTTCATAGAGATAGCTGGTAATATCTGTTCAGAGATGAAGGAAATTTCCAAAGGTAAGATTTGTACTAAATGAAGTGAAATTTCATTTTTACTGAATTCAGAACTATATGCTAAAATCCATGCAAGACATTTCAAAAGTGTTATATTTGACTCTTATAACAGCTCTGCAAGTCAGATAATATTATCGTCACCCTCGCTGATGCACAGACAGAAGCGACCGAGGGGTAAGTACCTGAACCCAGAAGGATCTCACTCTTCTATGTGCCAGTTGCTATGTAGAGTTGTTTTTCATCAAAACCCCAGGATACTTAAGTCCTCAGAAATTCTTCCTTTACCAAAAAGTACATGATTCTAGGAGTCAGGTATCATTTGCAGGAATAAAGACCAGCAGAACTTCCCAGAGGAAGGCAAATAAACCTTGTGGGTATCTAGAAAGTATACTTGATTGTTCTTTAAAAACAATCTCTTGGGGCGCCTGGGTGGTGCAGTCGGTTAAGCGTCCGACTTCAGCCAGGTCACGATCTCGCGGTCCGGGAGTTCGAGCCCCGCGTCGGGCTCTGGGCTGATGGCTCGGAGCCTGGAGCCTGTTTCCGATTCTGTGTCTCCCTCTCTCTCTGCCCCTCCCCCGTTCATGCTCTGTCTCTCTCTGTCCCCAAAATAAATAAAAAACATTGAAAAAAAAATTAAAAAAAACAACAACAAAAGAAAAAACAATCTCTTTCCCAACAAGGAATAATAGTGTTACAGGGAACTGTCTCTCTAAATGATTTTTGTTAGACTTTATGGAGAAGGAAGAGAAGTGTGGGGGTTCTCATAGTTGAGAGGACTGACTTCTTTTCTACTTGCTGATCCAAACACATACTAGGCGGGGAAGAAATGACTACGGCAAACAGGGTGATTCGGGGGAAAATCACGTTGGATTTGGAATCAGACAAGTCGATTGCGGTCCTTTCTCCATCGCTTGTTAGCTGTGCAAGCTTGGACGGATCATCCAACATCAAATTTATCGGTAAAACAAGGATAATCAAATCCTGCTTTCCTAGTTTATTAGTTTGTGATAAGATGAAAATGAAATTATAAATATATAAAAACATATATTTTATATATCTACACAACGTTGAAAACAATAAAGTGTTATCCAAACGTAAGATATCATTTTTATTACAAAGAATGAAGTCATTGGAAGCAGACTAGAGAAAATGACACAATTCAATTCATTTGCTCTGTAGTCCTGCCAGATAAAAAGGTATTTGAAGAATGGGAGATAGGGATTTGCACGAAATAAGGAGATCACCACTTACTAAACAAATGAGCCAGGCTCCAAACAGGCGTGCTTGTACTTAAAATATTTATGTTGTCAGTACTTTATTTTGTAACAGCAGTGTCTCTCAAAGCACTCCAGTGGAATTACCTGGTGTGCCCCACGGCGTCACCAGCCTTTCTGAAGGGGGAGCCCAGCTCTGTTCCTCTTACAAACTGCCCACGTGAATTCTTAAGGACACCGATACTCTACATTGAGTACAATATGGACCCTCCCCCAAGATGATTCGATGTAAGTTATAGGGATTTTACTTGATGAAGAGTTTCATTTAATACAACTGCTTTGCTTCTTATTTATGAGGACAAAGTTAGCTTTCCCACCCCTCATGAGCTGCTGGGTGCCACAAAATAGCAGACATCATGAAATCATCTGTGGCTGGTGTATAATCTTCTGAGGACCTGGGAACATAAGAACAATAACTTCGTCCCCATTCCCAGTGCTTCCATGGACCCCTTTCTCTTGTTTTCTGTTACGGTAAAGTTTTGATATCCTAAGGGGCACCGGGATGGCTCAGTCGGTTGAATGTCCAACTTCTGCTCAGGTCATGATCTCACGGTTTGTGGTTCGAGCCCCGAGTAGGGCTCTGTGCTGACAGCTCAGAGCCTGGAGCCTGCTTCGGAATCTGTGTCTCCCTCTCTCACTCTGCCTCTTCCCCACTCACGCTCTGTCTCTCTGTCTCAAGAATGAATAAACGTTCAAAAAAAATTTTTTTTTTAAGGAAGAAAAACAGCATCCCATGTAAGCTTTTTTTGGTAAGCAATACTCCTTTATTTCATTATATCCATGAAATTGTTGAGAGATGCCTAAAGGACAGCTTGTTTAGCCATTCTATGATAATTCATGTGAACTACTGGATTAACTCTGGGTTTTCTTTTGGCACAAAGAATATTGATTTGGGGATTCAGGAGAAAATGTTATCAATTATATGTTCCATTTTTTTTACTAAATTTTTTGAGAGAAAAAAATTTTTTTTAGTTTTTTTCTTTTTGTGCACGTACACATAAGCAGGGGAGAAGCGAGGAGAGAGAATGAGAGAAAGAGAGAGAGAGAGAGAGAGAGAGAGAGAGAGAGAGAATCTTAAGCAGGCTCCACACATGAGATCAGCCAATCTCATGACTGTGAGATCCTGACCTGAGCCTAAATCAGGAGTTGGACACTTAACCAACTGAGCCACCTAGGCGCCCCATTTGTGTCCAGCTTTTGAAATTCTGACCTTCAGATGTTTTTTTAAGGGAGGAATTAGTCTTACAAGGTAAGGATGAAGCTCATTTTGTGAATTACCTCAATTTTTCCTCCTCATTATTAGAAGAAGCTAATTCACTTTGTTTTCACGCAGAAATAGGACACAAGTCTCAAAAGCATCACTAAAATAATAGTGTCTCTAACAGTATGAAAATTGTGATTGGTATAGTTGTACCCCCAAATCATAAAGAACAGGGCAGTATCATTACAGATGGGAAGAGCAGACAGTGGTGAGGAAAAGCGATCTGTCTCCAGTAAGAATGGAAACTGACCAAGAAAGATTGTTCTTCATCAAGCACAAAGCTAAGTTCTACCCGCGTTTCTCATCTGATACTCACATTCACCTTTTGAAACAGGTATTATGTCCATTTTACACACAAGACACAGAGGCGCAGAACAGTAAAATTGCCTAAAATTATGCAGCTGAGGAAGAACAGAGATCATGAGTAAAAACTCGGCTTTTTTTTTAAAATACATTAAAAAAAATTTTTTTTTTTTTAATGTTCATTCCTTTTTGAGAGAGAGAGAGACAGAGTGAGTGGAGGAGGGGCAAAGGGAGAGGGATACACAGAATCCGAAGCGGGCTCCAGGCTCCGAGCTGTCAGCACAGAGCCCGACGCGGGGCTCGAACCCACAAACTGTGAAATCATGACCTGAGCCGAAGGTGGACACTTAACCGGCTGAGCCACCCAGGTGCCCCGGTTTTTGTTTTTTTTTTTATTTTAATTTTTTTTTTCAACGTTTATTTATTTTGGGGACAGAGAGAGAGCATGAACGGGGGAGGGGCAGAGAGAGAGGGAGACACAGAATCTGAAACAGGCTCCAGGCTCCGAGCCATCAGCCCAGAGCCCGACGCGGGGCTCGAACTCCCTGACCGCGAGATCGTGACCTGGCTGAAGTCGGACGCTTAACCGACTGCGCCACCCAGGCGCCCCAGTGCCCCGTTTTTAACACATTTGGATTCTAAGGTCTACAACATTTCTGTGATGCTATCATCCTTAAACCATACCTGGATAACCTGTTTCAAAATCTGGATTTACTGACTAGACCATACTCGAGACATATGCAGTGATTTTGATGTTTGGCTTAAGGAGAAAAAAAAATATTCTGCATTTCCTCTCTGGGGTGGACAACTTGAAAATGACAAGGGTGTGATGACATATAGTCACATAGTCACAGAGAGCTGCTGAAATCTGATGAAATTTGAAGTTTGATGAGGAAACAGACACTTACTTCCAAAGTAGAAAATGGCGCTACAAGAATTTCTTTGCTCATTCCACCAATGTTTATAAGACACCTACGAGGTTCCCAGCACTGGAAAGGCTACCAGGAATATAATGTAAACAAAGAGCTACAGAAAAAGGGAAAATAACTAATAACGACTCTTGTGAAGGACAGTTAAGAAAAAGGAGGCTTTCAGAAAACAGAGAATATTATTTTCTAGTTTGGAAACAGGAAAGTCGCTGTATTTGGCGCCCCTGCTGTCTTCATGAAGACAACTGAACTGCTCTTCTTTGAATGTCCCACTTGGAAAGTGGAAGCAGGAGACCCCCACTCACTGGAAGGCCTGCACTCTGGCCTTCCAAGTTCCCACTGGATGCCTTCATGGTGAAGTGGGTGGAGAAGAGTTCCTCAAGCAGGTGATTTCTCAAGAGGAAGAGAAGGGTCTGAAGTGTCCTAAGCCTTTCCCCCTTTAGAGCTACTAATGAAGAGAAGGCTTTCCTCACAGGAAGTTGAGTTTAAGGGACTGAAGGAAAAGGTCTAGACCATCTGGAGCTCCATGAAACATGAGGCCAGAGTTCTTCCTCCAGGCACTGCAATTCTAGCTAGGCCTTCACAACAGACTGTGGGGAGTGGCACAGAAAGTTTAGGAAGGCCAGGGATGGGAGAACCAGGCAAGGTGTTTTCTGGCTTTCTCCTTCCCACCCCAGTCCAGTCTTCAAGCTGCCCTCAGGCTCCTGGTGAGCTCCACCCTGCTCAGTGGCCTGCCCTGCAGGATCTTGCCCGGCCGTCTCTCCCCTATCTCAGCCTTCTAGTATCCATCGTCCCTCTCCCTCACTCCCAAACATACCCTGGTTTCAGCCACAGAGAACTTCTTACATTCCCAAGCCTCTAGAACATTCCTCTCTTGATCATGCTTTATGACCCAGAGGAAAAGCCTCCTCCTCCTTTGATCCTTCCTGAAGCTCCTAAACAGAAGAATTAGTTGCTTCCTCCAGGGTGTTCCCACAGTACCTTCTACCACAAACAAACCGCCTCCCGTGTTGCATTATTATAAATGTCTGTTTTCATGGCCAGATTTTAAGTCTTGTAAATAGAAGGACTATCATTTTTTCATCTCCATATTCCCTGCAATCAGCCCCATTCCAGGGTCCACAGTAAGTTCCGATCAAGGATTGTCCAATGAATAACTGAATGAATTCGTAGGGGCACGCCATTCCCGTCCCCCTCTCCTGAGTCACACATAAGAGTAATTTTTCCTGATCCTCTTGCTTTGACACCGATCCCTGCTGATAAGATAGCACCACTAGCTGGTGAGGAAAAAAGAAGCAATCTGAGGACGGTTTCCAGATGAAATGGCAGTACATCTCTAGAACCCATCTCTTGGTCACTGTAGGAGAGCAGCCTTCCAAGGATTTCATTTGTTAGTCTAATAAGGCAACCAAGCTCCCAGACTCCCTGTCACCCCCATCCTTCCCATTCTAAGGAGAGATACCTAACGTAAGTTAGGCAATACGAAATCAGGATGGAGAAGATCCTGTGGTACCACAGGATCTTCCTCTTTTTCATTTATTCGCCTCTCAGATATTTACTGAGCACTTACTACATATTAGACACTGTTCTAGGATATGGGAATATAGTAGTGAATGGAACAGACAATAATCCCTCCTTGGGCTTTTTATTATAGCAGCAGAAAGGGATAGTAAATAAGATACATAAGTAAAATGTATAATATGCCTGGTAATGGTAAGTCCTAAGGAGAAAAAATAAAAAAGGGAAAGGGGGACAGAAAGTGTTAGGTGAGTTAAAATTTTAGCTAGAACAGTCAAGGAGGGCCTGGAATTTGAGTAAAATTCTAAAGAAAGCCAAGGAGCAAGACGTGAAGATACCTGGAAGAAGAACAGTCTAGGCAGAGGGAACGGCAGAGCAAAAGTCCTGAGGTGGGAGTGCACCTGGCATGTTTAAGAATCAGCCAGGAAGCCACTGTGGCAAGATCAGAGTGAGCCAAGGGAAGCGTGTAAGGGAGAAAGTCAGAAAGGTACAGGTGATCACTGGAGGAGAGGAGGCCATGGAACCGAGAACCCAGGTTCTGGGAGGATCAAGTGTGTGGATACCGAAACCAATGAGTTATGCAGGAATATCAGCTCACATGACTATGACCTAGGAGCTAAAATGTTTAAGAAATGAGCAGAGGAGGTGACTGGAGGGTCAGAGGATGACAGAAGATGAGGGTGGTGAGTGATTTGCTCCTTTGGCATTAGATTCAAATGTGGGTGACTCCAGGGAGGAGGCAGGGTAATGGCTTGGAAATGGCACTGAGGAGATGGGCGGGGGCGGGGGGGGGGGTGGACAGCGGCCCTTCTTCTAGGCCCAGAGGAGAGAAAAGGCAGGGATGGGCATTTTTGGGGTTTCAACTGAGAATGCAAACAAACGAGAGCCCAGAGAAGAGGCCGCCGATGTACTGGGTCCTACCCACGACTGACTGGACTCCAGATGGCCCTGGGAGAGGATCTCGGGGTTCAGAAAGGGTGGGGACAGAGACAGGGAAGGCAGCTCTCTCGGACTCCCTGTGGTCATTCTTTCCCCGTTTCCAGTTTCATCACCATCTCTTCCAAGCCATCCTTCCCTCTCCACCCTTCTTTCATCTTTATTCATTTCTTTGGCTTCCTCAAAGTCTTCCTGTCCTACTTTTCATTAGCAGTGATTTTCTCTTTCAATTTCCCTCCTGAATTACCGTTCTCTTATGTCTCCAAGTCCTCCTTCTAGATTATCTTTTAAACTGTCCTTTGGATAGGGGCCATCTTTTTTCCCAAGTGTCCTCTTTTCTCCTCCTGAGTTTTAATTTTTCTCTCTAGGAATGAGCCGTGTGGTTGTTTGCTTTAAAGATACTTTGAAAGCCTCGGAAATTGCTCCAGGGAATATACTGTCAGGGATTTCTCAGCCCTCTTACGTCCTTGGCACATAAAAATGTCCCTTTCCTCACCTGGACTTTGACAGGTTCCATCCAGTGCTCCAGCGTGTCAGCAGTGACGTTCTCAGGCAGAACTACGGGGTCACTAGGGGGAATCACACATGATGGGGAACACACAGCACCTGAAGGAACAGAAATTTACAGCAGAGACTTGAACTTCCTAGATCTCAGTCTTTTTCATCCTGGAATCGACAGCAATTAATTTCTATGTTATGGGTCACCACATAATCACGGTTATAGGCAGGGCTGACATTCATCTACCATGTACCTGTAGAGACCCTTCTACACTAATTGCGACAGAGGTCACTGCTCCATGTTAACTCCCCTTGACCCGATGTCCACTCCTCTTTCTGGTCCAGAACAGCCCCTCCTCTGCAATCTCTGAACCCCTGCATGATCCAGCAATTAAAAGTTTGACTCTTGGTCCTGCAGACTCCCAAGACCCCACTCTAGGACTCTGGCCAGCCGAAGACTATCCTGATTGGCACATGCCTTTCAGCACATTTAACATCATTCCTGCTTATATGATCTCTGGAAGGCTGATAATTACAGCAGCCATCACCTAAGAAGTGTACTAGCTGGGGGGGAAATGGCCCAGAAATGATGAAGGCAGATTTATGTCTGTTGCCCCACTGAACATTATGCTGGCAGCCAAGAAACCTATGTGTTTAAAGGAGAAAGCAACAGGAAATTAGAAGCAGAGATTTTGGTCATGTGTTAGCCTTCTGAAGGAAAATCTTGCTCTACTCCCTTGTATGTGGGTCCAAGTGTCTTAGAAAATTCTATTCAAAGACGGCTTGCTCCCAGGGTTCCGTTTCCTCATCTATAGATATGCTCATCTCCAAGTTTCTTTGCAGCTCTTGCTATCTCTATTTCTGTGTTTTTTACAAACCTAAGAAATAACTCAAAATGCTACATGACTCTTAAGAGCTCTATATATGTGAGCACATGACATTCCAATGCAGAAAGTAGAGAGTGGGGAGATGAGAATTTGCTCACGAAATACCATTCAAGAGGCCCAGTCTGAGCACCCCACTACTCTGTGCCTGGCCATGAGATATCTTGGTGCAAAGAGCAGCTCGAAGATGATAAAGAACCGTCTCAGAAACTAATGAGCTTTCTCATTCACTCAAATTATACCCATTGGCGTGACACAGAATGACATAAAATTACTCCTTACTTATGCAGTTCAGAACTCAGGGTTAACCTCACAAGGTTTGCCACAAACAGCATCTCTTTTCTATGATGCTTATGGCCAGCCAGGGCAAAGTTGAATCAACTTCTCTATAGATCAGCTCCGACCACAGAGTTGCAATTACTTGATTCAGAAGTTGCCCAGAGGCTCCGGAGCCTGGTCCCCTGTAGAGAAAGAATGGCCGAAGGGCAATGCAAGCCTGCAATCTCCAAGCGGCCCTTTCACGAGGGAACGCCCCGCTCCAGATACAAGGGCAGAAATGACAGAGAAGGGACTCAGGACATGTGTGGTATGTGGCTACACATTCCTGCCTGTCCTCTTGGACTACAACTCAACTCCTGCCACAAATCAATCCACTCTCCACCTGCAGCTAAGTGGGTGACATGACCAGACGCTCTGCAAACGGCTCAGCAGCAGCACCAATCCAACGGCACACACATGTGCAAGAGTAAAACGGATGCGTTTGCCATAAATTTCATTTTTACTGAAGCAGCGAAGAGTCAACTTGCACCTCCAACCACTCCTCAGGGAGGACAGTGGATCTGACTCCAAATCCAGCGAGGCCTCATAAAAGGATGCCTTGGGAGCAGAACTCAGCATCTCGTCCCAAACTTACCAATCCCGTATCCCTGCTCACACTTGTACTCCACAAAATTCAGCTCCGACGGGGGTGGTGGGCACTCCCCTTGTAGGTTCTCACACAACTTGAACTCCTCAGTCCACAGTCCCTCCTTAGTGCAGAGGATAGGAACCTAGAATATCAGAAGTAAACATTTCCATTCTTATTTTGTTAATTTCATTTAGAACAAAGGGGAAAAAGAGGTCTGATTAAATGGTAGTGTTCTCCAATTTTTAGGACCTGGACTAAAAGACACGATTGAAATAATAAACCATGTTGTTACTGACCACAAAATAAAAATAAAAAATGAGAAAAGTTAAGACAATTTTTTTTTGGCATCTTGACGTGAAGAAATCATGAACAATCTTGTCATTAATGAAATTTATTAACAATGTGTTTTCCTTCAGATAGAAGGATTCAGACAGTTGTCAACTGTAGCCCACATATTCGTAGCTATTTTTGGACTTTTTTCCACAGATGGCGTTGTTTTGCATCGATTCATCCATACTATGACACCAATGCTGCTTGTAGCAAATGTCAGATTTTTTTCAAGAGGAGTGTGATCCAGTGAAGCCAATTCATAATCTTTATGAAGGTGTTTTTGCCTTTCCGCTTGAATGGGCACATCACGGTCGCTTTTGGTCTCACCAAAGTTTTATTCCCTCTCTCCATAGGTGTGCTGGTTTGTGTAACTCTTGGCTCTACAGCCCCAATGATCACAAAGCATACTATATGCAGATCACAGAGCAAATAGCAGCAAATCGCAAAACCCAAGGAAGCAAGGTTTTAGAATTGTAGATAACTCTCCCTTCATCCAGGGCCAACTCCTTGAGGCCTTAAGCAATCCGTGCAAACGGATGTGTTTGATTTCTCTGGGGTCTCATTTCATGACCTATTCTCTCCACATCCGTCCAGCAGTGCTCACCTTGGAGTGCTGGACACTGAGATAGACATGGCCCAGGAGAGCAGTCAAGGTCATTGATCTCTGCCTAACTTCCTGCCTCATGTATGTGTGTGGTACTTGAAAAGATTCAAACCTGACATTGATTTTAATCATGTAACCACGATAAGACTGTGGTTTTCATTTGAGACCTCTTGCGCCAAAATCCTAGGGAGAATGGTAGTCAAACGGTGCTTTTTGCCTCGCCTTTGCCGAGGAATTTGTGTTTCTGTTCAGGACTCCGTTCTGTTGAAAAACATGATACCAGCTTTCATAGCCAGGTTAGGTCAGTGGCCATACATGGGAGGAAATCACACTGACTGCCAAATCAAAATCCCAGCATTTCTGGAATTTACCCAGGGACCCAACCCATCCGGTTTTTCCTTTTATCCAAGAGGAAGTTCTAAACTCAGGAGAAACTATTCCAAAAACATGGTCTCTTCTGAATTCTCCATCAAATACTAGCAACACCACTGGGTAGAACCCCAACTTAGGAAGGCCCTGCCTGTTGGGATTCATTTAGATCATCTCTGGTGAACATTCTTGGATGGGTCATCAGGATTAGAGCATGGCCTGCTCCAAAACCAAGTTCAAGTCATCTTACCCTTCCGCTTTCCTGGTTACAGCTGAGCACACACCGGCTGTTGAGTTCAAAGCCATTGGTACATTCATACATGCCTTCAAAGACAGGGGAAGGGGGCTCACACACCACTGGAACGCAGCTGCCTTGCTCCCAGATGCCACCCTCCAGGCACTGTATCTTCAGGAAATTGCTGATGAGACATGAAACAAAATAGCCCGTTAGACTTCCGCAAGGAGGTCATGGGAGAAGACTGAATTCTCCATAAGTCTAAGGAGTAGCAAAGAGGCAGGAGCAGTTCATTCTTGTTAGCTATGGGTCCTACCTCTCCAGTCTAATTTCCAAGTCATGGAAGGAACAAATAGTAGTATACACTTAGTATCAGCAATAGCAGTAGCTCCTGTATAGTATAGACATACCTTGGAGACACTTCAGGTTTGGCTCCAGACTATCACAAGAAAGCAGATATTGCAATAAAGTGAGTCAAATGAATTTTTTGGTCTCCAGTGCATTTAAACCTATGTTTACACTCTACTGTGGTCTATGAAGTGTGCACTAGCATTATGTATGAAAAAACAATGAAACTTAATCATATTCACATTTTGATTTAAAGTGAGTTATGCGTGGGGTGCCTGGGGGGCTCAGTCAGCTAAGCATCTCACTTTGGCTCAGGGCCGTGATCTCACAGTTCCTGAGTTCAAGCCCCGCATTGGGCTCTCTGTTGACAGCTCAGAGCCTGGAGCCTGCTTTGGATTCTGTGTGTGTCTCTCTCTCTGGCCCTCTCCCACTTGTGCGCTCTCTCTCTCTCTTACAAAAGCAAACATTAAAAATTTTTTTAAATAAAAAAATAAAAATAAAGTGAGATACATGTGATTCTTCCTTTTACCCAAACACTTAGAGAACGTCGTGGGGTTATTAACTGGCCTAATTCTAGTTTTATTGTGTCTCTGTATTCAGAGGCTCAAGGAGAGGGAGAGGGACAGGGGAATGGCCAGACAGTGAAGTAGTCAGAACACCCATGATATTTATCGGTTAAGTTTGCTGCCTTATATAGGTGTGGTTCATGGTGCCCCAAAATGATTATAATAATAACATCAAAGATTGCTGATTACAGATCACCATAACAAATACAATACTAATGAAAAAAAGTCTAAGATAGTGTGAGAATTACCAAGATATGACACAGAGACAAGTGGTGAGTAAATGCTGTCGGAAAAATGATGCCTATAGACCTGCTCAGTGTTGCCACGAGGCTTCTATTTGTAAAAAACTGCAATGTCTTCAGAGCACAATAAAGTGAAACACCATACAACTAGGTATGCTTGCAATATATGATATATTACTCTCAAGAGAGCTTGATAAATACCAGTTCAGGGTCTAACCTGTTTACAGTTGGGTTTTATATAAGACTTTCATCTTGAGAAGTCTCATTCCTAAGTGCACTGGGAGATGCCAGGTAGGATGACGGGAAGAAAAAGTTATGCCAAACTCAGTGGACTACCCAGAAGTGACTTGGGATCATCAGTGTTAATACGGTAACACAACTGATAATGCTACCACTGTTTCTTAGTTCTCTGGAGAGGGGAGAAGATGCAGCATACAGATTTTCTTTTAAAACAGAGTTTCTTTTAAAACTCTTATCCTGAACTTCTGAAGGGCAAGAATCTCACTAGAAATCTCTAATTTTGGCCATTTTGTTTGTTTGCGAGTCCATGACTTCCTTGGAAAGGATTCACAGCTTTTGTCAGATTCTCAGAGGGGGCACGACTCAGCACTGGGCCCAAAAACAACTGCTCTTCCTTCTAGCGCACGAACATGGCCTCCAACCAGAGAGACTGCTTTGGGGTAGACAGCAGTCAACAGAACTGGGTCTTGATACGGTGAATTCCATTCCATTCCCCTTCTGACTCACTGCCAATTTGAGGGTGTTTTCCATGTTGCTGTTTTAATGCATCCACTTCTGATTCAGAATGATTCTGGATGGCTCAGTCAGTTGAGCGTCTGACTTCGGCTCAGGTCATGATCTCATGGTTCGTGAGTTCAAGTCCTGAGTCAGGCTCTGTGCTGACAGCTCAGAGCCTGGAGCCTGCTTCCGATTCTATGTCTCCCTCTCTCTCTATCTGCCCCACCCCTGCTTGTGCTCTGTGTCTCTCTTTCAAAAATGAATAAACATTAAAAAAATTAAAAAAAAAAGAATGATTCTGGCTACATGCTTGTGATTCTAAGATAGAAATAATCCATTGGCCATTGACTCAACCATATGGTAACCCTAAATGATTATTTTACAGTGTCGTGACCCTCTTTTTAAATTCAAATACACCAACAACTTTTAATTACTGTTGTACTATTATACAATGCCTCCTGTGGGCTTCTCAGGTATTCTAATATTACACTACTAAAATATTTATCACATTGTTTTATAAATGTGTACATGTCTCTCTTTTCCAGTGAATTGGAAACTTCCTGAGGGCAAGGATTGTATCTTGTCCTTGTTTTTAATTCCTAAGAATAATTCCTAAATAGTATCTAGCTACATTAGGCATTAGTTAAGTATTTTCCAAGTTGAGTAATTTAACCCCAATTCACAGTGTATTAGGCATATTGCAGAGCACATTACACATGGTAACACTGAATGATCAGAATACTCGTTGTGAAATAGTATTATTATTCCTATTTCATAAAGAAACAGACTCAGAAATGTTAAGTAATTATCCCTACAGCACAGAATGCATTTGATTTCAAATAATTTAAATGAATTTTAATAGTTTAAACATTTAAACAATATCCTCCTAGAAACAAGTGAAGGAGTACTCCTTAGTCTGGTTTTTTAATGTTTATTTATTTTGAGAGAGAGGGAGAGAAAGACAGCAAGTGGGGGAAGGGCAGAGAGTGAGGGAGAGAGAGAATCCCAAGCAGGCTCCGTGCTTTCAGCATAGAGCCCAATGCGCGGCTTGAACCAATGAACTGTGAGATCATGACCTGAGCGGATATCAGGAATTGGATGCTTAACCAACTGAGTCACCCAGGTGCCCCTGTTTGTTTTTGAGGTAGAATTGTTATATAATTTGTTAGTTTCAGATATACAACATGATAATTTGATTCTTGTATATTTGTATACATTACAAAATGATCACCACAGTAAGTCTAGTTACAATCTATTACCATGCAATTGACATCATTCATACATTTCATTTACTCCCAACTCCCTTCCCCTCTGATAACCATCCATCTGTTCTCTGTATCCATGAGTTTTGTTTCATTTGTTCATCTGTTTTGGGTTTTTTGATTCCACAAATAAGAGAAATATATGGTATTTGTCTTTCTCTAACTTATTTCATTTAGCATAATACCCTCAAGATCTATCCATGTTGTCACAAATGGCAAGATTTCCTTCTTTTTTTAAAAAAAAAAGTTTATTTACTTATTTTTGAGGGCAGGGGGAACATGCATGGAGAAGAGGCAGAGAGAGAGGGAGAGAGAGAATCCCAAACAGGCTCCACTCTGTCAGTGCAGAGCCCAACTCAGGGCTTGATCCCATGAACAATGAGATCATGACCTGAGCCAAAATCAGGAGTTGGACACTTAACTGACTGAGTCACCCAAGATTTCCTTCTTTTTAATGACTGAGTAGTATCCCATTGTGTATATACACTACATTTTCTTTATCTATTCATCCATTGATTGACACTTGGTTGTTTCCATATCTTGGCTATTGTAAATAATGCTGCAATGAACATAGGGAGGCATGTATCGTTTCAAATTTGTGTGTGTGTGTTTTTTTTTTTTTTTGATAAGTACCCAGACATGAAATAGCTGGATCACTTTGTAGTTTTATTCTTGATTTTCTGAGGTTCCTCCATACTATTTTCCATAGTGGCTACACTAATTTACATTCACACCAACAATGTACGAGGGTTCCCTTTTCTCCACATCCTCTTCAACACTTGCTATTTCTTGTCTTTTTGATAATAGCCATTCTAACAAATTTGAAAGGATATCTTCCCGTGGTTTTGACTTGTATTTCCCTGATTAATGATTTTGAACATCTTTTCATGTGCCTGTTGGCCATCTGTATGTCTTCTTTGGAAACATGTCGATCTTTAATGGGGTTGGTTGTGGGGTTTTTTGCTATTGAGTTGTTTGAGTTCTTTACAAATTTGGGGTATTAAACCCTTATTGATTATATGATTTGCAAACATTTTCTCCCATTCAGGAGGTTGCCTTTTCTTTAGATTGTTGGTTTCCTTTGCTATGAAGAAGCTTTTTACTTTGATGTAGTCCCACTTGTTTATTTTTGTTGTTGTTGCCTTTGATTTTGGACTCAAATCCAAAAATTCAATGCCGAGACCAATGCTGAGGAGCTTATCTCCTATGTTTTCTTCTAGGAGTTTTATGGTTTCAAGTCTCACATTTAAGTCCTTGATCCATTTGGGGGCAATTTTTTGTGTAGAGTGTGAGACAGTGGTCTAGTTTCATTGTTTTGCATGTGGCTGACCAGTTTTTCCCAACAGCATTCACTAAAGAGACTTCCCTTTTCCCACAGAATATTCTTGGCTCCTTTGTTGTAAATTAATTGACCATATTTGTGTGGGTTTATCGTTGGGCTCTCTATTCTGTTCCATTGATTGATATGTCTGTTTTTATAACAACACTATATTGTTTTGATTACCACAGTTTTGCAGTATAGTTTGAAATCAGGGAGCGTGATACCTCCAGCTTTGTTCTTTCTCAAGATTGCTTTGACTATTCAGGGTCTTTTGTGGCCCCATACAAATTTTAGAACTACTTGTTCTAGTTCTGTGAAAAACACTATTGGCATTTTAATAGAGATTGCAGTGAATTTGTAGATTGCTTTGAATACTATGGGTATTTTAACATATTAATTCTTCTAATCCAAAAGTATGGAATATCTTTCCATTTACTTTTGTCTTCTTCAATTTCTTTCATCAATGTCTGAGTTCTTAGTACACACGTCTTTTTACCTCCTTGGCTATATTTATTCCTAGGTATTTTTTTTCAGTGTATTGGTAGATGGGGTTGTTTTCTTAATTTCTGTGGTAATTTGTTATTAGTGCCTAGAAACAATTTTACTGAATTCATTTATTAGCTCTTCACTGAACTAAGAAATGCAACTTCACTGAGCTCATTTATTAGTTCTGAAATTTTGTGTGTGTGTGTATGGAGTCTTTAGGGTTTTCTCTATATAGTATCATATCATCTACAGACAGTTACAGTTTTAGTTCATTTCTCATTTGGATGTCTTTTATTTCTTTTCTTGCCTAATTGCTATGGCTAGGAGTTCCAAAACTACATTGATAAAAGTGGCAAGAGTGGGAATCCTTGCCTTGTTCCTAATCTTAGAGAAAAGCTTTTGGCTTTTCACCATTTATTATGATGTTAAATAGTTACTAAGATTCATACTTTTATTCCCAGGAATATTAGAGTAAAAATCTGATTTTATGACTGGAATTCTGAAGCATCATGGTTTATGTGAACATATATCTACTATCTGCTAATAATAAATACTATTTATGAGTTATATTTCAGGTATTTGGCAAGACACACACACACACACACACACACACACATATATATATATATATATATATATATATATATATATATATATATAATTTCATTGAATCTTCCAAATGGCAGTTAAGGTAAATAGACTATTATCCACATTTCAGAGAAGGAAACTGGGCCTGAGAGAGATTTAAAGTGAGCTCAAAGATCTACAGTAAAAGGTATATTAGGACCTGGACCTAGGTGAGCTTCTGCCAAAGCCTGTGGCTGGTCCTTCCACTGTGTCAGGTTTAAATGCTTCTTTTATGCTCTATAGCCCACTTTGAATATTAACAGAATCTCTATCTTAGTGAATATCCCAGATGCCCTTTATCCTGATACCACATCTATGCGTATGGCAAAAAAAGAAGATTCATTTCAAATTTCTGTATGGAGTAATAAATTACAGATCGAATATTACACAAATCTTAGTATACAGCTCAAGGAATTTCTACATGTGAATATACCTGAATAATCACTCAGATCAAGAGAAAGAGTATTTCCAGCTCCTCAGAAATCCCCTGGTGTTCCTTACAGTTAAACCTTCCCACACCCCTGCAACCCACACTATTCTGACTTTTTCATCAGCACAGATTAGTTTTGCCTGCTCTGCAACTTTATATAAATGAAATCATATACCATGTACTAGTTCGTATATGGCTTCTTTCCCTTAAAAACCGATGCCACTTAAAAATGTTTTCCCAAATGTAATTTCAATGAAAGGTTTGTAGTTGTTTTGATTATAACTAAACTCCTTTTTGTCCCTCTTATAGACTGGAGAGTCTACTCTTCTTTCACACTACAGAATTTATATCCTCCCAGGGACTCTCTTCTTTCTACCACCTCCCGCAGATGAGATCCTTCCTCTACCTCTGCTGAACTGACATCCTCCAGCTGGAGAGAGCAGGCAATACCACCGACACCAGGGGAGAGGCAAGACTGTAAAACCTTGCATGTCAGCATGGCTATAAAGGAAAACCCTTGCTTGGCCAAGATGATAATATTTTGACTTCATGTGGTATTTTTCTCTGAATTGGTTGGAACTCTTCAACATGGAAATAGTCCTCCCTTTTCCTGCCCAGAGTGGAGAGCCATTCAAGAATGCCAATTTCATATACTTCCTTGCCAGTTTAATAACCTCAGGGATGAAGGTAGATAGATCAAACTTGCATGGGGAAGAGTGCCTTGGGCACTGTCGGTGGTACCTGAACAATGTGACAGGCCCTGCACTCCAAACTACCAGTAATATCACTAAAATTTAGAGAGGGAGAATGCTGGAAGGTAGTTCTCACTGGTATCCCTGGACTCCATCAGAGGTACTACAGGCAGGAGTGAAAGGAGGTTGGGAGAGATACCTGATTTCCTAGGAAATAGCATTTCATTTATACAGGGGTCCCTATGCCCCCTTAACCTCATGGATTCACCTTCCTTGTTTCTTCTCCCTTGTATGGGGATGGCCTATTATGGTCACTTTTCCACACACCTCTCACAGCTTCTGCCTGGCACTCTATCAGATGACATACTTCAGGTTCTACACTCAGACTTCTCACAACACATTTGATTGGTCAATTCCTCAAGGCCCAATAGCAAGCACTGTCTCACTAGCTCCATGTCAATGCTGTCAATCCCTGTTTGTGGCACTAACCTTGGATCCCATAGTAAGGAGCCTGGCACTTGAGTGCCATGGGCTGGTTCTGGCCAGAAGGGACTGTGATTGTGGCAAAGATTCAGTGTCCCGACTCCTTCCAGTTCCAAGAAATCTGTTTCCACATAGGGCCCTTGAAGGGGACTACAGCCTATAGCAATGACAAGACTTTGATCTCCAGGGGTGCCACAGATCCCTCTGCTAAGTTTAGTGTTGAGAAATGACCTCTGAGCCTTTTAAAATCATTAATGAAAAAAAATTGGTTATTCACAGTGGTTCAACTCGTTCACATGAAGTGTTATGAATCAAGAGTCAAGAGGTACTTTGAAATCGTGTAGTGAACAGGTTTGTGTTTCAAAGAATGATGGCATTAGATACTAGATCAATGCACACAGGCAGACCCTCACCAGGACAGGGTTTCCAAGACTTCTTTGATAGTCCAGTCCAAATGTCCTTCAGATGAAACATTCTACTCACTATCTGCTATATTTTTTTCATTCCAGTGGAGTAAAAGAGGCTAAACTATCACATTAGGAACCATGAAGAGACTTGCCCAATGCCACATTGCAAGCAATTCACTGGCAGAAGAGAACAGAATCTGGAGTTTTCAAATCATAATATAACGCAAATCCTCAGACCAGTGGTTTCCAAATGACATTTGTAGGCCAATCATGGAGACATTTTAAAGACCTAGATTGACAGGCTTACTAAATCAAGTACCCTGGGACTGGCCTAGCACTCTGTATTTTTTTAATGGGCCAGCAGTCTTCCTATGTAGCCAGGTTGGCAAACTACTAAAATCGACATTAATTTCCAATAGCAAAAATTAACCTTGCCTGTAGAAATCAGAGAGCAAAATCACCTACCTAACAACCCTGGTGAAAAAAGCTGGACGCTTAGCAAAGACCAAACAGAAACAGCTACAGCCAGACAACTTACTCTGGAAATGGTATCATGAGGAGTTGGGGGTAGGGGGCAGGTTCGTATTTATTTTCCTTCTAAGTACTTCAGACAAATCACCACAATTTCCAAGTTAGAAGATGCTTTTTACAATTTCCAGAACTTGTGGTATCCACCTAGTGCTGAAAATCCAGCTGTGCTCTTTCTGCTTCTTACTCCACTGCCAGAAATAAAGATCTTGTAATCAAAACTTGGCTGAAAGTTTGACTGATGTTGCTGGAGGCACACATGAGTCTACCCTACCCCATCCTTCTATCACCACTGCAGGGTTTTCAAAAGTAATATTTACTTTTGAAAGGATGCTTGTTGAGTCCGAGAGAATTATCATGTCTTTACCCATCAAGGGCATCCGGTGTCTCCAGTGGGTAGTCCCTCATGAATAATAACAATAACAGAAAACCAATAAAATATTGCGCACTGAAGTGTTAGGGATCATGCCGAAGAATATATATCTATATCATTCGATCCTCAAACCCACCCGGTGTGATAAGGACGATTGTTATGTGAGTTCTTCATTCCTTTATCTTCCCGCATTCTTTTCCTCAATGACACCCCCTATCATCATCTATCCTGTTGCTCAAATTTGAAACTTAAAACACATCCTTGATTCTACTCTGTCTCTCAATATTACCTTTTCTCCAAGCCCCATCTGATCTTATTCAATCCATCAGCAAGTCCTCTCAGATTCTCCTCCCAAATATCAGTGGAATCTGTCCCCATACCTCTTGCATCTCCACTGTTATGAGCGCAAGCCCAAGTTTCCGCCCCTCACTTCCTTACTGGACACCCCACTTCTCTCCTCTGGATTCCTTTCTATCCAGTTGGCAGACACCGGTCGGCGAGATATTTTATAAAATAAATAAATACATTACATCATGTCATTTTCTTGCTTAGAACATTTCAGTTGCCTCCTCTTGCATGGAAAAAAAAATCCAAACTTTCTCAATTCTTACTCACAAGGCCCTGCATGATCTGGCCCCACTCTCTCTGACCTCATCCTACCCCATTCACCTTCTTTAATGTACTTTGTCCACATTGGACTTAGAATCCCAAGCACAACCAAGTTCTTTCCTACCAAAGGAAATTCTCCCTGCTTGTGTTTTTCTTTTGCTTTTCTGAGTGGCTCTTTTTCATATCTAAAAATAATTTTTGCCACCCCAGAGCAACCTTATTTTACACCTTTATTATTTTCCGTTTTTAAACAAAGCACTTATCTTTCAAAGATGGCATGCTCTGTAAGTTTTTTTTTTTTTTTTTTTTTTTTTTTGGTTTTATGAATTTGTTTCCTGTCACCCCCACTGGAATGTAAGCTTGGTAAGAGTAAGACCTTATTTACTATCATATCTTCAGTGGCCGGCACAATGTCTGGTACATAACAGGCACCAATAAACACGGGTTCAATGAACATATAAATGTTTATTTTATAGACGAGGTAAGTAAGGTTTTAGAAAACTAAGATACCTTGCCTGGGATTATCTAAGTGGTTGATGGAAGAAAAGGGATCCATCTGATGGCAATGCCTAAGTCATAACAGGGAAGCACCAGTATTCCTAGAAATGGAGGAGCAGATAAAGTACCTCCCTTTACCTAGTACAAGTGCACTGCGTGTCACAAAGTCCTACCACATAGAACATCCCCAAAAAGCAAGGAGTAACTGCATTATTTTTATTACATAAATAAGGAAACTGAAGCGTTAACTGGTTAAGTGTTTTGTGTGACACACAGGCAGCTTTTTTCGAACTGAAATTCGAAGCCTCTTTGCTCAGAATAGAGTTTAGCCCCCTGCCACTTAAAACGTGGTTCCCAGCACGGTAGCACTAGAATCACCTGGGAGTCTGGTAGCAATGCCGAATCCCAGGCTCCACCCAAGGCCGACTCAATCAGAGTCTGCATTTCAACCAGATCCCCAAGTGATTCCTATGCTCATTCAGGTTTGAGAAGTTCTGCTCCAGACTATGTTAAAAGACAGTGTTCTAGCCCCACCCCGGAGAGAACCATCAGCACTTCCGAACTCCATACCAGCTCTTAACCAACTGCAGACCTGGTTTCTCAAGCCAATATCCTAGATGAAGAGCAGTCACGGGCAGTCCGTGGCCCGTGGGTGATTCCGGCCTCTCTACAGCAGGCCTGCTGATGTTTAGCCCCAGTCTACTGTACCGGACTAGAAATGGCATCAGCAGGACCATCCCACCAGACACATTGGCTTTGGTTTTTCCTTCTTCCCTGACTCAAAAAAATGCCCCTTACAGAGCTCTTTTTCCACGTAAAATAGAGCCTCTCTGAATGAGCTAAGTCCTAAAAGTAGGTACAGTTCTACTTGGAAGCCCCACCCCTCACTTCTTTTTTTAAAAAATGTTTATTTTGAGAGAGAGAGAGACAATGTGTGTGTGACCAGGGGAGGGGCAGAAAGAGAGAGAATTCCAAGCCGACTCCACGCTTTGGCACAGAGCCAACACAAGGAGGAGATCAAGACCCGAGCTGAAATCAAGAGTCAGATGCTTCACCGACTGAGCCACCCAGGTGCCCCCCAACCCCTCACTTCTATCTTTGGACTTTCTGCTACTAAATCTTAGGTCTCCAAATCTGCAGATGCAACAATGCCCTGCCCCCAGTCTGAACACCTAACTCAAGGTCGAGGTCCTTCTCTACCTCTTACTGTGCCGGCCTTGGTTGTCCAACCCTCAGCCGCTCTCCTTTTAAGTCCAATAGCTCCCACTTAATCTCTTTTGCACGAGTCCCTTGGCCCCTCACGTCATTCTCCATATAGTTAACAGGGTTACCTTCCTACTGAATCTTCTCAGGTTACCCCCAGATTTTAACACATTCTGAAGTTCCTCTCTAATGCATGTGATTTAAACCCAAACATGTACAATGGCAATTAACATTATTCTGCAGAATTCTAATACTCATTCCCTTCAGTGTGTATTTGCAGACCTGGTAATTACACTGAAATGCTGGAGTGAACTGGGTCCGAGACAAAAACTATTAAACGGGGATCTCTTGCCTTCACCATCTTCCATCATTCACTTATTTGCCTATTCATACATCCACTCAACAAGTATTCACTGAGCATCTAGTATGTGCCCGTGCATTACAGAAAGCCCTGCAGTTGTAGATACAGATACCGGAGTAGTTGTAGAACCAGAGTACTGACCTATGGGGGGCCCGGAGAGGGAGCCACCAGCACTGCTTGGGGACATGAAGGATATCAGGAAAGAAACACTTTGAGATGGGTTCATTAGACAGGGAAGGAGACAAGGGCATACCTGCCGGAAGAATGCTGCGTGAAAGAACCCAGAGGTGTGAAAGGTGGAGTGTGTTTGAAGCCTTGGCCAAAAGTATAAATGGGAAAAGTGTGCGCATATGCACGTGCACCCAGCCTAATTTCTGAAGTATGTTCAGCTTTATCTTGCTCTATCTTGTGTTCCGGAAGAGGCAAGGCAAGAGAAGCACCTGGGGGAGGGAAGGTAGGACAAAACTCTGGCCAAAAAGGGCCCCAAACTGTCTGAATTCAATATCAGAGGGCAGGTTCTCTCACTGCAAGAACTCTTTTGTCTATCTTCACAAAGTGTTCAGTGTATGAATTCCTTCAGGTATTGCTAGATCTCTGTTCCCGGTAAGCCCAGGTCACAGACAGGCCAGATAGAAAGTGCTCACAGTAGGGGCACCTGGGTGGCTTAGTCAAGTTAAATTTCCAACTCTTGATCTCTGCTCAGGTCGAGATCTCACGGTTGTGAGATGAAGCCCCGCGTCGGGCTCTGCACTGACAGCACGGAGCCTGCTTGGGATTCTCTCTCCCCCTCTCTCTCCCTTTCTCTGCCTGTCCCCAGCTTGCACGTGTGCGTTCTCTCTCTCTCTCTTCTCTCTCTCTCTCTCTCTCTCTCTATCTCTCAGATAAATAAATAAACTTAGAAAAAAGGGAAGTGCTCACAGTAGAAACACACATCCCCACACTCACCTTGGAACTAACTCTTCAATCACTGCATATCATTGTAGCTCCTTGTCCAGAAGTCATAGTAATGATAAAATCTGAGCCCACTAAGTTCTGAGAACTTCTGGAAGGTTGTGATATGCCTAAGGACTTTGGAATTCACACAGGGGAATCCCACATTTACAGTGCTCCAGACAGCTCACCCTTCTGATGTGGGCTAGAATGAAAAGGCTGGTTAACATTCTCCTTGAAACCTTCCCTGACTAAAGAGGAAGAGTCAGAGGTCCCAGGGGACTTCAGTAGGCTTTTAGTGGCTGCACTGGGTGAATTCCCATCAGGAATATGGTGTGGCCAAGTGGTGAAGAGCAGGTGACTTGGAATCAGGAGACTAATGCTTGAACTCCAGGTGTGGCTCCAAATAAATCTCTGGCTTTTAAAACATTATTTAGCTTTCTTGTCTCAGTTTTCCAATCTGAAAACAGGGTTTAATACCAGCTTCTTTACAAGATTATTAGATGTTTATATAAGTTGGTTTAGCATCCCACTTTGGCCCAGGTCATGATCTCACGGTTCCTGAGCTCAAGCCCCGCATCGGGGTCTGTGCTGATGGCTCGGAGCCTGGAGCCAGCTTCGAATCCTGTGTTTCCCTCTCTCTCTGTGCCCTTCCTCTGCTTGTGCTCTCTCTCTGTTGCTCAAAAATGAATGTTTAAAAAAAGAAGTTCATATAAGTTAGTGTATATAAAGTATGTAGTACAATGAATGGCACATGCAATGCTCAGTGAGCAGCAGAAATTACTAGCTCCAATGACCAAAAGATCTACTCAGCCACACTCCTCAGTCCATCCCTCTTTTTCTCTCTCCCTGTGTATGTGATGAGTGTTCTGTGTTGACATTCTACACAGGCTTTCCACCCTACTCAGTTGTGCAGATTTTTGTCCCTCCCAGAATCCTTCAGGAGACAGTCTGTAAATCAGTTTGGCTTAACCTGACCCCATCACTAGACACCAAAAGAAGGTCACAATCAACCTGTTCACCCACTAGGCTAAAGAAGGGATTAATAGGAGACTGAGACAGAGGATGAGGTAGGGGGAAAAAGAAGCAAAGAAAATGCATCAGGGAGAGAAAGTATGGGTCGAAGAAACTCCTATTGGTTCATATATGTGTATGCGTGTGTATGCGCGTGCGTGTGTGTGTACAGTGTATGTGTGTATGTGTGTGTGTGTGTATATGTACGTTACATATACATATACATATATGTATATGTGATATATATAACATATATAAAATAATCCAGTGCTTACTCATGAGTTATATGATGATGAGTATGTTATGTTTACATATACATATATGTATATGTGTATGTTATATATATATATATCATATATAAAATAATCCAATGCTTACTCATATAAGATTTTAAATATTCTTCCTGATTAATAGAGAAATCAGCAGTCAGTGTAATATCAAATCAAAAGAGGAAGGACAGTTTTGCAATCAGATGCTCCCTAGCTTGAGATTGAAGGTCACAGGGAAATTTATGAGTTCAGCAAATGCTGTATGTGACGTGAAGGCCTGCACGCCAATGGCTGGAGCCCCGTGCAGCTCGCAGCAGCGAGCTGGCCTGCATGCGGGTGTGCATTTGAGTGGCCAAGGCTTGGAGGAGAGGCTTAGTCACTCTGATGCCAAAAGAGGCTGCAATAGATTAGCCTAAAGCTCACATTATCCTACAATGGCAAGAGAATTGAGGATTCCAAGGATAAACTTTGAATGTATTTACTATGAACACTAATTATAAAGCCAGACAATGTCTTAATGGAAAGAAAACAAATTTCCATTTCTCCCAGATGCAGGAGTGTACCCAGAGATTATAGCGTGTCCTGTCCCTTAACTGGCAAATCACAGAAAACACATGTGTCCGGTCCTAGATATACATAGGTTTAACATGTATTCATATGTGCCTATGCACAATGTCATCACACAGAGTTTAAAAATTACATAGATGATTTTCCTGGTTTTTTTAAATTGCAAATCCAGGATATTTAAGGAATTTCACACATTTACCTTCACTACACATCTCCATTACATTAGCCAAGTCTTTCTTTCGCTTCCTATGGTACGATAAAATCAGTTGAACCTCAGAGATTCAAGTCACAGTTCAAAAAGATCAAAAGGGTCTCAAAATCTAGGGAACATCTCCAGGACATGCCCTTCTTTTCTCCTCCCAGACCAGCCTGACCTTATTTGCTGGCCCCAATTTTTGAAGTATGTCTAGCTCTATCTTACTATTCATTTCCATTTCTTTCTCCCCACATCCCCCCTTTTCCTTTTCATGGTCTACTGGAAGCCACTGTAGTATTTGGATAACTCACTGAGTTGACATCAGGATGAGATGAAGCATTTAGAGAGAGTTCTGATTGGGGGAGGAAACTGCATACATATTTTTTAAATTTAGTGAACTTTCTGTTTTGATGTGTGTGTGTGTGTGTGTGTGTGTGTGTGTGTGTGTGTCTTATAGGCAGAGGAAATGCACTCCCCCACTGGCCCCGGTAAGTGAAGACCTGTACCTCCTAATTGGAAGACCAGCTTCAGTCTTCCTGGTCTCCATGTTGTTTTTCGGGAGCATAGGGCACCAACCATAGGTGGGAGACAACAGCCACTGATAAAAATGTAGCTGAGTGCATTCTTTGTTAAAGAAAGAGTTTACATGTTAAACACACCAAAAGCAAGGGTTATTTTGCAAGGGGAATTAACCTGATGATGATGATAATGATGATGCTAAAATACCGGCTTTTGCTGACCTAAAGCTTCAATGACTAAGAACTGTGCTCAGTTCTTTACAGCCATTACCCAATTTAATCCTTATAAGAATCTATACGTATTCTTATTTCCTAAAATCCATTTTATAAGTAAAAACAGCGATGTTCAATATAGACCAGTGACCTGCCCAAGGTCTAAGAGCTAATAAATGGCAGAGTTAGGATTCACACTTAGATCTCACTAATCCCAGAACCTGTGTACTTAACCACTAAGCCAAGAGATAGATCTTGGAGGAAGGAAAGCCTGCTTAACATTTTAACTAAATTTTCCTCGTTAGGGAAGGTTTAGGGAAGTACTAATCTTTAAAGTCAATTCTAGGGATCTTAAAAATGTACCCATATTTTGTCTTCAAAGAAGAACCAGTCCTCCTACATGTGAATGGAGAACAATCCATCAGAACCTATCAATTAGAAGAGAATGAAACCTTGACCCTTGGCTCAAACCATAAGTTCTCCAAGTATTACTGTAAGTATTGCCCACTAAGATGATGCCTGTACACTAACATATCACTGCTTCTCTGTGTTTTTGCTGGTGGCCATAAATTGTCACATATCACTTCTCTCAATGGTGTTATGCCAAAGTGCTTAACTCTTCTCATTGATTCTACTGAGATGGAAAATGAAATACAGGCTGTTGGAGCTGGAAGTCACTCAAGATTTTCCCGTATTTTACAGACGTGGGGAAAAAAGGCCCAGAGATATGTAGTAATTTGCTCAATATTGAAAGTCTTGTTAGCCAAGAGCACGGGCTTTGGAGTCAGAATGACTTAACACCATATATCGGCTGAGTGATTATGGGAAGGCTACTAATGATACTCTGAGTCTCAGTTTCCTCATCTGTCTGGAGGATAATAATCTATCGACCCATATTACTATTACCATATATCAAGGTCTGCATTACTATATCATAATATATTATATGATCGTCTTATTATATCATCAACCCAACAGAACGGAGCCAAGGCCTTAGGCTTTTTAACTCTCTTCCATACCAAATGATCTTTCTATGTGTAGAGATGGCTAAAGTCCACATGTCTACTAGTCCAAGGCCATCCCAAGCCCTCCCCCCCAAGTTAGAAGAGACAAACTCCACTGAGGAGGTATACCAACCAAATATCTGTTAAACACTAACGAGTCATAGTGTGAGGCCAATGTATCACAGTTTTGACCTACGTTTGTGCTTATAGAACTCAGCTAGATTGATGTTCTTTGGAAAAACTGATACCACGGGTGACTGTCAGAAAGTATAGCTGTTTACAATCAGGCTGAGGAAGATCTGACGACTACAGCCCACTTCACTTGGCATCTTGATGAATGGCTTATAGAGGGAGAGGCTGTCTAAGTAAAGTTAGAAGGTTGGAATAATTTCAAAGTGAAATTAATTATGGGCCCTAATGAGGTTAACCTAACCTTCACACATAAAGATAACACCTAAATGAGAACAAGGTAACCATGGGAGTGCAAGATAAGGGGGAATATAATATGGTCTTTTTGATAAAATAGAAGTCAAACACATTTATTTTAGCTTTCTGGGAAGTCAAGTGAATGAAACAATAAAGGCGTGATGAATAATGACGTATATGTGCAAGTAAATTGCTTGGGAGAAAAAGGAAGAGGTTTCAAGGAGCCTGTGTGTGTATTGTAAAATGTCAGTAAGAAAGAACTCGTGAAACTACTTAAATTTAACAATTTCTTTGGAGCTACAATTGTTTGTATTTTTTTGACTAACTCCAAAAACAAATAAGCCTCAAAGAGACATGTAAAAATCTGGCGTGCAAAAGTGCTGTGACACTACTTTTGAAAAAAGAAAACATTACTCTGGATATTTTTAGGCAAGTCCAAATCCCATGACTGATAATGTTCTTAAAGAAACAAAGATTCCACTAGGGCCGTGCTTCTTGATTTTGGCCGCAGACTGAAGTGACTTGGGAAGCTTTGCAAAACACTAATGCCTGGGTCCCACTTGCAGGGATTCTGATGTAATTGGTGTGGGGTAGGAGCTGAACATTAACATTTTTTCAGTCTCCCCAGACGAGTCGAACATGCGGTCAGGTAAGAGCACTGTTGTTCTGGGGAGCTTGTTGAGAGATCTAATCCTTTTGTGTGACTAACAACTCGTACTGAGTTGTGTTAATCAAGTTTACATGTGTGTTGAATAAATAAAAGTAAACTGTCTTTGTGGAAGACTGTTCCTCCCATGTTACTGAGACAAATGCTAGAAGAAAAACATACACATATGTTTTTAGAGTTCTTCTAAAGTTTTTGAAATAGAGATCTCCACTCCCTCCTAAGAAACTGCCCCCCCTTTCCTTTGCCATTTTTAGCCTCAAATTTAACCCCAAATTCCTATCAAGATTTTTCTAATAAATGCATTTCCATCCATTCATAAAGTATTTATTGAGTGCCTACCAATAAATGTAGTAACCATTGGGCACACAGAGCTAAACAAATATTTATGGTCTATTGCAGAATACAGACAAGTACCTGACAACTTCTACTCAGCGAGATAAATGATGTTGCCGGAAGATTTCTGTGTGCAGTGCGACCCATGGGAAGGGCACTTCTTACAGATGGGAGATCTGATTGTCTTCCTAGGTAAAACTACACCTATGCTAAAAATCGGAGAGTAAGAGTCAGCTAAGGCAAAGATCCTTGTCGGGAGAGCTCTGACCCAGAGGCATGTTAGCCAAGGCTTATGTGAGGAAGTAAAATAAATCCAGTGGCATGAGAACCTACACTACAGAAGGTGTTGTGTGTAACTGTTGGGAGGGAAGTGGTCTCCCAGGAAAGAGATTAAGCAACGAGCCTAGAGAAGTAAGCAAAGCCCAGCTAGACTATACAAGACCTTGAAACTATTTTAAGTTTAAGATTTTTTTTTTCCCCTAGTGAAATGGCAGAAAGGCTGTCCATTCAATTTCACATGGGGAAAAACTACAAATGGAGTTGAGTTTTTTGAAGATCACTTTTGCTGCCGAGTGATAAATGTATTGAAGGGAGAAAGACTAGAGCCAGAAAGACCAGCTGAGAAGTGGAAAAAGATAGTGGCCTGTTACAGGGAAGTGGCAGCAGGGATGGGGAGAAATGGGCATATTTGAGAGTCAGTAAGATGACACTAGATGGAAGTTGATGACTGATTTGATTGGGGGTGAAGGACACCAAAGAGTCTCAAATTATGTGTAAGTTCTTGGCCTGATGAATCGCATGGAACACAGAAGAACATTAAGATTTGAGAGATTATAAGAGGCTCTGTTTTATATAGTAAGAGTTTGAAGTACAGATGGGATATCCAAGTGGCTGCATCCATGAGCAGTGGTTCTAATGGTACTTATGGCCGTTAATGGAAGAGACTAGAGTGGCAGGTATGGGTTTAGGAAGCATTAGCGTGTGGATGATAGTCAAGGCTATGCGGTCAATGAGCTCCATCCCAGACAAGTGTGCAGAACAAGAGAGAAAAGTGAGCTCAGAGAAACACCGACACTGAAGGAACGGGCAGAGGGGGGAAGCTAGAAAATAAAATTGAGAAGAGACAGAGAAGAAGGAAAATCAGGGAGTGGAACAGAATAAAGGAAGAAGTTTCAAGCAGGGTGTAGCCAACAATGCTGTAATAAAGAGCCTGACTCCATTTTTAATGTTTGCCAAGAGCTTCCAAGCCCCACCGCCTCCCTCATGGAGCAAGCCTGTCAGAAAGGTGCGTGCGTCCTCTTTTGGCCTCAGCAGAAAGTTCAAGCCACACAGGTTCTGTTCACATGAACATAAGCCCTGGCATAAGCCCCGCTCCCTAAGCACCACAAAACCCCAGGCTCTCTCTTTGCCTTTGTGTCTCCAGCCATTTGAAGGTCAACCTGGGATCCTCTCCTTCTCGTCCCAGAAGACCTCATTTTGTGAGTCATAAACCTTTTCGTGCTCTCTTGGTCTGTGTGTGGTATCATTAGTTTCACCATCCACACCAAATTACGGGTGGGAGGGTCCATCCTCTCTCACGGTGACCCCAACACAAGCCAAATATTCTCAAGTAACCTGAGGTCCAAGAAGATTCACTGCATTTGGCAGTAGAAAGATCCGTGGCAGGCCCAGATCTAGCGAAGAGATGGAAGTAAAAACGTGAATGTAGGCGTGGAGGACAGGAAAGAGGGCAAGAACGAGAGAGTGAAGACAAAAACTCTTACCACAAGTTTCAGTGTAAAAGGGACAGAGAAAGAAAGAACGGTAGCCAGGGTGGGAGCATGGGATCAAGAAAAGGCTTTGCTCATTTGTGCTGTAACATGGGCGAAACCTGAGCACGACGAAAGAGAAGCAACCGGGCAAGAGGAAGAGGGAAGCCTCAGACGCAGGAAAGAAAAGGCGAAATGTGTTGAGGGAAATCTCTGAGGAGGGAGATGGGGTCCAGAACCAAGGTGATGAACTTCATTTGAGACGGCAGGGAGGGGGAGAGCTTGTTTGGGGTGTAGATGAGCTTGCACACCTGCGAGCAGACTCTTCACTTTGGGGAATGAGGTGATACACGGGAAGTTAGGGAAGAGGTGTCAGGACTGGATGAGAAAAGGTATGAAGCGGCCTTCAAGAATAAAGACAGTGCTTGTCCCCAAAAAACGTAGAAAGATTTGGGCACGTGGTGGAAAGGTCATGGACCTTTCCTCCTGCTTCTTGGGGTGCTGGTCTCTCCTGGGTTTGCCTATGTAGAAAGATCTGCCTAGTTTTACTTTTATCACTCTCTGCCTCCACAAATTGCTATAATCTACTCTTAATAGCTCACTTCGTTATTTCAGTTTTTAAACCACTTATCCATTTACCTCATTAGAAAATCTAGAAAACTTAGCAAATATATATAAATAAAAAAAGAAAAAGGAAAGATATTCCCTATGAACCTACTAGCTAGAGGTTATAATTACTAGTATCATAATCATTTCCAGCTATTAAGGAAGTGATAAAATATAATTTTAACATGGAAAATAGAGATCATATCATTGATTATAACAATTACTTTCCTGCTTTTACCCACTTATCATTGTATTGTGAATGTTTTCCCACGTCTTTAATATTCTCCCAAGCATCTTTGATGATAGCAGGCTATTTCAGGATATGGCTCTACCATCATATAGATGTTTATTTTTGTTTTATTGAATTTTTTGCTCCCCCAACATCCATTTACCCTCCTTCTCAATCTCCCTCTGGGGACGCCATCGGGCTTGGGTGATGCCGACTCCAGCCATGACTTCAGGGTCAGGGTCTTTGACTCAGGCTTAAGCTATTGCATTTGCCTGTCCTCAGGGACTAGATCCAGTGCGGGTGGTGCCACTCTCAAATCCTGGGAAGAAGGGGCTAGGAGTCCAGGGGCCCGGTGAAAGTGCCCACCTGTGGCTGCGTCTCCCTCTCTACTGTACTTCAAGGAGAAATAAAGCACATGAAAGGGGGAGGGCATGGAGGCTGCGTGTTCCCGGAGATCAGATCCCAGATCTTCCTCACGCGTGTTTCCTCAGCCCCAGCCAGGAGACCGGCACAGAGCACGCACGTGATGAACCTGCCAGCCGGCGCCGTGCCCTCCCTGCCACCTCCAAGTTGAATGGGACACAACTGAAATGGGTCGATCCGAAGAGAAAAGCCAGATCCAGTGCTTGTCTCCCTTTCGTGTTGAAACAACGTTCAACAGACTTAAGAGCAAGGGAATGTACTTGGCTGATATTTTGGTAGTTGTTTCCTTGTTTTAAATAGAAATGAACAAAAAGCAATGCCTGGTACTTACACTGAACATGGCAGTTGATAAAATGCTTTCGGCGCATTACCTACTTTCAGCCTCAAAACAGCGCTGTTGGGTAGAAATTACTACCCCGCACATTATGGATGCAAAAATTGAGACACATGGATATTGAGTACATTGTTCAGAGTCATGAAAACAATCAGGTGCGAATCTGGCCATCAAGTGGGCTTTTTCCACTAGGCACAGAACCGCATATAATGAGCATGTGCCCACTCTGTCTGGATTGATCTCCCTGCTTACTTTTTTCAATTTCTTCTCCTGCTCGCATGTCCTAGAAAGAAGTTTAGAGCCCCATTTGTACAACTCTGGGCTCTTTCCACCAAGCGAGGAACAAGGCTGACATAGTTTGTTGGGTAAGCAGAAGCGGTAAGTGACAGTGATTTACGCCCGGCTTGCAAACTTCTGATTACCAATCCACCGCCTGCTATGTAAACAGGTGTAAACTAAGATTTAAATCCGTTTACACAGTGGGGTAAATAATTTAATCTTTCCTCGGCACGGTGTTTGCGAATGTAAATGTTTATGCCAGAACCGATGCCGATGTTGCAAGCTTCCAGTTTCTCGACCAGAAGAGCTATGCCAACAAATGGCCCTTGTGTGCCCCTGGCCGGACTGGGAAAGCCGGCCGAGTCAGAGGTGCAGGTTAAGGCAGAAAGCCCAAAGTTCTAGGGGGAAGGCTCGGTCTCAACACAAAGCTCAGCCATGGGCCGAGGGAGCTAGAAATAACCCCTCCACCCTTAATTCCTCCTGGTCTGGAGAATTTTCTCTCCCCCTCAATTATTCTTCTCCACACTGTTCTGCAGATACCTGAGTCAGGTGCAGGTCTGTGAAAAGGGAGGCAAGAAGAGAGAAGGAAGAAGCCAGAAAACAGCAGCCTGCAGGTGAGTTGTAATGCCACTTGAAGGTGGCCCAGGTCCTCACTGCCTGTCAATGCGTGCCTACGCAAATTGATCTAGATCCTATGAAAATCACATGCAAATGTGTTTTCAGTTGTCAAAAACTGTTGACTATACCTGCCAGAGTCCACTGAACCCAGTGCTGCCTCTTAATGAATTTTTCATCAGTATTTTTCATATTCTCATCAGCCTGGCTCTCGCCTGACTTGCTCCTTGCCTGCCCCCCGCCCCTCCGCCCCCTCAGC
>NW_024412426.1:16597710-16676346 GCF_014898765.1 Herpailurus yagouaroundi
CACACATAGAAGCCTGTAGAAGCCCGGGCTTTCTCTGGAGTGGAAGGCTCTGGACAAAGTCAGACTCAATCCACCCCACAGAAAGATGGCTAAGTACTGACTAGTGAAGGTCAAATGAGAGCCAGAGAGTCAGTTTCCTGATATTCTTCTGTCCCCTTAAAGAAGTCTAGCTTACAAGCAAACCCTGTATCCCTTGGCCTCACTGGTAATGCCATAGCTGGGATCTTGTTAGTTCAAAACACAAATCCCTGGGCGCTTGGGTGGCTCAGTCAGTTAAGCGGCAGGCTTCGGCTCAGGTCTTGAACTCACAGTTCATGAGTTTGAGCCCCACATCGGGCTCACTGCTGTCAGCGTGGAGCCCACTTTGGATCCTCTGTCCCCCTCTCTATCTGCCCTTTCCCCCACCCCCCATCTCTCTCTCTCTCTCTCTCTCTCTCTCTCAAAAATAAGCAAAACATTCTTAAAAATATTTTTAAAAATCCATCTTCAAAAAAATACCTACCATGGGGAGACTTTTAATTAAGTCCTCGGTAAGAAACAAACTAGATTTTCTCCTATACCACATAATTTATGATAGGGAAAGTATAGCTACTAGCTACTGAGTGAAAGGAGTTTCCTTTTTCTGAAAGCTTTTTGTTTGTTTTGTTTGTTCAGAAAAGCCTTCTTTTTCTGAAACCCTTTATTGAGCCATTGGCACAAGGCAGGCAGGGGAGGGGGGTGCATTATTTCCTGCCATCTTCACCTCAACGCTGATGTGGCCATTATCTTCAACTTATCAAGGAGACCCAAAGAGTTACATAACTTGCCTGAGGCTACTCAGCTGAAAAAAAGGGGGTCTGACTGGGATTTGAAGCCCAGCAGGACTCTCTTCAGAGCCTTTCCTCTTAAAGGTGCCGCGAGGCTTTTGTTCTTTCTGATCAGAAGAAAGGCTCCCGGTTTCCCTAGGTCTGGGAATGTTCTAGGAGTGTGCGCGCACACAGAGCCCGGGAGGGAGAAGGCAGAAAGACCACAATGATAGTAATGGCTAATATGCATTGAGTTTTATGTTTTTAAAATAAATTTACCAAACCTTATGCTTACTTAATTAATTAATTTAGCCCCCACACAAGCCCTATCAGATAGGTATTATTATTACTGTCTTTGTTTTACAGATGAGAAAGACCGAGGCGGAGCAAGAAACCTTCCCAGCATCACACAGGTGATAAATGTCTGGACTGGGGACCAGCCCAGGCAGTTTCTCCTAGAGCCACAATCATAAATTCCCAACCGTCCTGATGAGGATGTTCTGCCCACAGTTGGATTTGGGCGACACGCGTAACACTTGGGAAGCTCCCAACACTTACTTTCAAGGAAAACGGTAATTAGGGCAGAGATATTTTTATGTATTTATTTTTAATGTTTATTTAAAACCTTTTTGAGAGAGACAGAGCAGGGGAGGGGCAGAGAGAGAGGGAGACAGAGAATCTGAGGCAGGCTCCTCGCTGTGAGCACAGGGCCCAACGCAGTGCTTGAACTCATGCACTGTGAGATCATGACCTGAGCCAAAGTCAGACGCTTAACCGACTGAGCCACCCCGGCGCCCCCAGGGCAGAGATTCTTTTAAAAAGCACCTAAGGGGGGTGCCTGGGTGGTTCATTCTATTAAGCATCCGACTTCAGCTCAGGTCATGATCTCATGGTTCGTGAGCTCGAGCCCCACGTCTGGCTCTGTGCTGACAGTTCAGAGCCTGGGGTCTGCTTCAGATTCTGTCTCTCTCTCTCTCTCTCTCTCTCTCTCTCTCTGCCCCTCCCCCACTTGGCTGTCTCTCTCTCTCAAAAATAAATAAACATTTTGAAAAATTTAAAAATTAAAAAATATAAACAAACAAATAAATAAAAAGCCCCTAAGTGAGGCTGATGGGAACTCCTATGGGAAAGAATATCTCTACAGAAAGCACACCTGGTCAACCTGTCTGCCTGGAGAATACACCTGTGCAGGTAAAGAGAGGTTATACAGAAAAACAAACACAACAAGCAATGGACAACCGGAAGATCTTCATATTATTTCCAAAACAATGGTCTGGGATTTACAAGTGAAAGTTCGAGGGCAGAGAGAACTGCAAAGACCCAGAAACAACCCAGCTTACCTCTTGACTGTACCCTCGGCACCCGGCTCGGCGTAGTAGCCTGGTTTGCATTCGTATCTACAGACGGAGCCCACGTCATGGTTGCCCTGGAGGCAGTGAGGCAAGAGCAGGCTGGCATTTGGGATTACAGGGGGGGCGTCACACTCCAACTTGCAGTAGGCTTCCGGGAGGGACCAGAGCCCGTCTTCAAGACAAGTCAGCCATGGGTTCAGTCCTGACCCCAGGAAAGAAAAGCACAGGATGCTCAGGGCAGAGTCCGGAAACCAACGTGCAGCAGAAAAGAACAAAAACCTGTCAAGCTGTCGGTGTTCTCAGGAGGTCACGTAATTCTTTGTTGAGAATCGTCTCTAACATCTCGGGTCCAGTGTTCATGCTATCTCTCTTTCCCCCACTGAGCATCTCCTGTGATCTCCTGCACAGAACGGAGGTCAGGTAGGTATTTTCTGACCAGAGTGGAGGAAGAGCTATCGGCCAAATCATTATCTCCCTTCCCAACTACAAATAACAAAAATATATTAGTGGCAGTATCGTGGAAAGCATAATAATAATCAGAGAAGACACCTTGAGAGGGCTTATATGCCAGGCACTGTTCTAAGCATTTTACGACACTTGCATAAAGTTCACACCTGAAGCAACCCGCTGAAATAGATACCGTCATTATCTCTTACTTTGCAGGTGGGGAAATTGAGTTTAGGTAACTTGCCAGAGCAGCAGACACAGGGTTTGAACTCGGGTAGTTTGGGTGCAGAGTTCCGTACACAGACACCACACTCCATGCCCCAGGGCCACTCATGGTCCCTCCAAGTGCAATCCATGAACTTCCCACAGTAACATCACCAACCCACCTCAGACCTACTAAATCAGGCTCTGGCAGCATTAGGCCCAGGAAGTTGCATTTGTGACAAGCCTCCTGGGTCCTTGTTGGGCACACCAGAGGCTGAGAAGAGGTGAAGAGTAAGTGTGGGGTCAGAGCAGGCTCTCTCCCATCTTCAGCTCTTACTTTCAGCACAGCCAGGGGCGATTCCTGCAACTCTGTTCTTACCTATACAATAGAACTAAAGGCACCTCACGCAGAGGGAGGTTGTAAATGTTAAGTAAAAAATGTGCATCGTAAAGCGTTTCTTAATTATTAATGTGATCAGGCAACTGTTACTCAGCTTGTTTCCAGAGGACATACAACCAAATAAAAACAGGGGAGTCTAAGTGTCTTTCATTAATGAGACCTGAGACAGGGCATCTTTCCACGTCGTCGGGACAAAGAAAAGCGTTGCCCTTTGGGACTTTGGTGGTGTTATCAGGAGAGGGTGGCACAGCAGAGAAAATGGGAAGAGTCCTAGGGTGGAAGAAAGACCCCCCCACAGAACCCCCAAAGAGTGAGAGGCTGAAGAGAACTTGCGTTCGGCTCCTGCTTGGCGGACAATACCTTGGAGCTTGGCTGGTGGGACACAGGAGATTGAGCAGCGCTTCAGAAAGTCTGTTCCCTCTGAGCAGGAGAAGTTTGCGTAGTTCACCAAAGATGGGTTGGGAACGCCACAATCAAGGGGCATGCAGCTCACGGCCCGGTCCCAGTGCCCAGAGGAACAGGTGAGCAGAATTTCCTTCTGGAAACGGAGAATTTTCCTCCATCAAGGTCACATGAAAAGGCTTATCAAAGCAGTTTCCAAGCTTTGGAAGAGTCCCGGTGATTACTGGTGCAAACATTCACAACAGATCAAATTATTTTGCCTCGCTCCCCCTTCGTGCCCTATTGGCTTTGATACAGTCTCACAATAGCCAGGTGGGCGGCTGCTGACCGCCCCTGTTAGTGTAAGAGAATCATGAAGTGGAGACACTCCTCCCACCCAACTCGTGGCTTCCCCCCATGGGCTCCTGGATCCACTCTGTGCCCTCCTCCGCCATGTTCTGTGCCCCTGTGGGTTTCATTCCTCTGACTGTGCTTGGCCCCAACACCTAGCACACTCAGGTGGGAGACTGCAGAGCCAGGAAGGAAAGGGAGGTCAGGGTGCTCATTCTTCCTGCTCCCTCTCTAGGGCATTACTGCCCGCTGGCTTCGTCCTCTGGTGGCCCTCTCCATCCTCTCCTGCACTCTCTTCCTGTGGGTTCTGTTAACTGCTCCCTGCAGTCGACTCTTCAGACCTATAGGTGATGTCACCCTGTCACCCTGGGATTCTGCACCGTATCCTTATGATTTGCCTGCATCCGGCCTTCATAGGTAGTCTCTGTATTAAAGTCGCTCACACTGCCCCCTTCAGAGCATGTCATCCGGCTCCTGCTGACACCCTGGAGGGTGAGCCAACCCATAATGCTATGAACGTACGTATCTCTGCTGGGCAGAGTATCCAAGAACGGCCACGAATTAATGCCCGCAAGGCACCTTCCAAACCTGTGGTTAAACTGGAGAGATTCCAGTTCCCTGAGACCGTCATGTTTGTTGGGTGGCCCTAGGGTTCATCATCACTAAATAAACGAAGAGACATTTCTTGAGCCTCTGGAAAGGGCCAGGTTCTGCGTAGGTTGGGATACACAAGACACCCTCAAGGACCTCATCGTCTAGCAGCATGGCAAATCACAGGCTGAAACAATGAGTCAGAAAACCAAAGAGGAAGTATGGAAAGAAAGAAAGAAAGAGAGAGAGAGGAAGGGACGAAAGGCAACAAGGAAGGAAAATGCAAGAGATAACATTGTTATACGTTACAGCCTAGTCCCTTCTCTAATGATTTGAAGAACGCGCTACAAAGCATGTGAACGCTAAAACGAAAGAAGGGGCAAATGGGGACCAAGAAGAGAGAAAATATAAAAATAAAAAAGGAGGCAGCCCTCTCATATCTAAGTGCTTGTTTTGTGGTGGGGAGATGGCACATGGGGGCGGGCCTAGAGGAGGAAGCGCCCCTCTGTGAGCAGGAGGTAAGTGTCTGCAGGGAGGTTCCCAGAGGTGGGGGCCTGGGAACTGGCCTATGAAGGATGAGCAGGACTTCCCAGCAGCAGAGGGTCGAGGAGAAGGAAGAGTCCAGAGGGAAGGGAACAGAATGAGCAGAAACCAAGAGGCCTGGAAGTTCACGGCTTGTTTGGGAAAGAGCACAGCCGTCCCTCCAGCCAATGGGTTACCGCAGGTCAGAGAGAGAGCGGGGAGATTCTGCGGCTCAGCAGCCATGCCGCCAGGAGACCACAGTGGCAGTGAAGCCAAAGGTAAAATGACTGGTGAAAGCACCTGTCACCCCTGACGCTCGCTCCTGGCCAGCTGCTCCTCCCTCTTCCCAGGGCTTCCCTGTCGCCTGCCAGAAGGACCCAGGTCAAAGCCAGACACGTTTTTCTGTTTAGTTTCAGTTCTTGTGTCAACAAAAAGCAAATATTCCCCACTGTCTTGTGTTCACGAGCCAGGATCGTAGAATTCCCTCGGTGGGGCCAGCTTCGGGTGACAGGAGCTGTGTTGGCTGACTCCACCGTATGGTTGGCAAAGGTGAGCTCCCACCTTCCTCCTCCCAACCCAGACCCTGCCCCTCACACACTGATCGCAGCCTGGAAGCCTGTCTCAAACCACAACAATCACAGCATCTGCCTCAAACGCTGCCTATATTGCCTGGGTTTTCTCCTGGCTTCGCCTTCATTAAATATTGCCCATTTTGTCTTGACTTTGCTCCTAACTTTAACACATTGCAAACACTGTCTTTTCTTCTCTCCCCCTCTTTACCTATCACACAAATGTATTTAATCCCTACTTTTTTTTTTCAATTCCTTTGCATTCCCTCTATCTTTTTTAGTGTGAGTTAAGCTGGGTGAAGAATAGGTAATAAGAGCTCTGCCTTTCTGACCAAAGCATCACGGACCGAGGGGTTGGTGCCTCAAGGTATATTAAAACTTTTTCTCTATGAAGAACCTAAACCATCTGAAGCCAACTCTTGTGTCTTTAAATTCAGACTATCTCTAAGCAAGTGAGGATTTTCCGCGAATCTACAATCTACTAAGTAGTCAATTGGTACAAAAGGCAAAAGATCCCAATCTTGGGCACCACTGACACCTGACCACCAGGCTTGCATCCATTTTTTCCTGATCATACCATGGCTTTCTGGTCCTCTCCTCAAGCATCATTATCTTTTCCCTAATGCATCCTTTGTCTCATATTATGGTCATGGTTTTCTAATGGTTGATTTCAAGTTTAAAGATCCCTCTGCAGAGTATTGAAAGCTCCCTAAAGGAAAGATGGAAAACAGAAGTCTTAGTTGAGAATACATTATCATGCTCATAGTAACGGCGGCTTAACAGAGTGCTGTGTGCCTATCATTTAGCTAGAAGCTTTTAAATTTTTTTAAATGTTTAGTTATTTATCTTGAGAGAGAGAGAGAGAGAGAGAACAAGTTGGGGAGGGGCAGAGAGGGAAGGAGTGAGAGAAAATCCCAAGCTCCTTGCTGTCAGCACAGAGCCTGACATGGGGCTCAAACCCACGAACTGTGAGATCATGACCTGAGCTGAAATCAAGAATCAGACGCTTAACCAGTCGAGCCACGCAGGCTCCCCTTAGCTAGAAGCTTTTAAATTATTTCCCATCAGTCATCATTATAACTCAATGACATAAATACTTTTGTCCTCGTTATTTCACAAACATGGAAGAAAGCTTGTTTTTTACCAAAAATTATACAACTAATAAACAGTGGAGCCAAAATTTCATTCTGCGATTGTCACATGAGCCACGCTCTTAACTAACATGTTCTACTCCCTCCAAATGCCGGAAATGGTACTATGGTAGCTTGCAGACTGTGGAAAATTAGGTAAAAGGTAGAACCATGACATAATCCCCACCTCAGTAACACAGGGAAGAAAATCAGACTCTTTCTCCAACCTTCTTGTCAGGAGGTCCGGGGGTCAAACCACGAGCCACAGACAAGCTGATTACAACCTATCTTATATTACAACCTATCTTATTTACAAATTGTGGACAAGTCTAAGGTGTAGCATTCTCATCTTGAAGTCAAAAGTGGGACCGTAATTTCTGACAGGAAGACAGAAACAAGGAAGGAGGACGGGATAAGTATCCCTACCTACTGTCTGCACGAGAGAAACTGACACCCTAGTTGATGAGAACTGCACGTGCTCTTATATACCTTGCATTTTGGTGAAGCCGTGCTCTCCTTGCTTGTTAGAATCCTCATCTTTCCTTCCAAATGATTTAAAAACACCTGCCTTTCCCCAATCCAGCCCAGGGAAGGAGTGTAAGTCCCCTCCCTCCCCAGGAGCTTGGTCTCGATGACCACGGGTTTTCAACTCACCTGCACGGGCCTGAGGTATTGCCCGCTGCTGGCCTGAAGGGCAAACCCCCTTTGACAGGTGATAGCACACTTCATGTGACCTGGGCCACCAGAGGTACAGTTCACCATGTCCGCATGATCAAGCAGCAATGGCGCACAGCTGCCCTGCTCCCCACAGGGCCGGTGGACACAGCTGGGGATGACAGAAACAAAAGCATCTTAGACAGACTCCAAACCAGAGGGCGACGGCAAAGACTCTGCAGTTTCCCGTCTGGAAAGTGCCTCCAAGCCAAAGAGAACGATTTTTCTCCAAACCCAACACTGAACTCATCACCTCCTTCCGTATGACCTGGAACCGTGTGACATAAAATGAAAAAGAACGATAATCAGCTAACAGGTCACGAATGATCAAACGACTTCCTACGGCTCTTCCAGGAGGACAAAATGGTGACAGGACGAGGTGGGGAACGTGTCCCAAGAGCTCTGGATGGCATCAGAAATGGGTAGGTTAGAGAGCAATCCTCGAAATGTTTAACCACCGGTACCACTGGGTCCCAAACAATCAGAGCAGACCCAGATCAGGAGTGGATCCTGGGGGCCCCGGGTTGTGTCACACGCTGACCTTTCAGTTGTTTGATTACAGATGGATTCCAGAGGGCCCTACATGAAAGGTCTGGGGTATCTGAGATGGCAGAAAAGGAAACATGTATTCACTGATTGGTGTGGAAATATTTTTGACAACTGTAGCCATAGCACTACCCTCCACTGAACGTCCACACTGGCTAATGAGAAACGGAGCCCATGACAGGAAGAGGAAACTCACACATACTAAATCCCTGTCTTGTGCCTGACGTCGTGCTAGGTGCCTCGGGGACATCATCTCAGCAGAGCAGGACCACTGCCTAGGGCTCTAGGGCCGATCAACCAAGAATGGGTGACAGAGCTTAACTCCCCAGGTTCAGGGTGACTCGGTCTGGACCATAACAGCACCAAGAGCAAAACGAGCATTGCCCTCTTCCCACGGCAGCAGTGTAGAGATGAAAAATGAGGGCATGGCCCCACACTGTCTGACTTTGGATCCTGGATCCGCCACTTACTACCTGTGTGCTTTGGTTGAGTTATTCATTCCCCAGGGTTTCAGCTCCTTCCCTCATAAGAGGAGGATCATAAAGGCACATATCCCACAGGGTGTTATGGTTCCCAGGCTGAATCCCCCTACTGCTCCACTGCCGGTGGCCCAAGTCCCACCCTCAGTGGCTTGTTTTCTGTTGGCAATCCATACTTTTTGGTTCTCCCATTTCTGTACCTTTGCTCAAACCGTCGAGATTTCTAAAAGGACTTTCTTCTCCAAGAAGTCCCTTCAGGTATTTTCCTCCTGTGAACCTCCCAGGGAAATTTTAAAAATAATTTCCCTCTAACACTCCTATTACTCTATCCTATATTATAGTCACGTACGCATCTGCTTATTCTTTAATTTATCCATCCTTGGATCTACAAGGCAATTGGGATCTGAGTATCTCCTGAGTGCTCAAACTCCCAACCAGATTATGACCTTCTCGAAGACAAATTCCGACTCTGACCCACTTTTATATTCACCATATACCTTGCGGTAGCAAACACAATAAAAGCTGGCTGACTTAAATGTGTTTGCACAGCAAAATCAGTCAATGGCTACTAAAATGGGTAATTTGTTAAATTTTCAAATGACAGACGGGAATCTGAAACACAAAAATATTATCATCGAACAGTCATTCAACCATCTTGCCCCTATTCGTTCATTCACCAATCAACATCTACCGCACACTTACTGTTGGCAAGGTATTCGTTTGAGTACCGGGGTACAATAAGTATCATGCCCCTAAGGAAATCATAGTCTAGTTGAGGTGACCAACACGATATTTTCCTATATTTTCTTGTTCATGATGTTGTTGTCAGTGGTGTCAAATATTAGTTTAAAGGATACTGTGACTCTCATCATCGTTAATTTGCTCTACCTAGAATTCTGTTATGGTCAATGGTCCTAGAATTCTGTTAACAGTCAATGACTTTATTAAAAAGCTGGAAAATATAAGAAAGTGAAAAATTAAAGGTCATTGAATATGCACATACCACCTCGAAATAAATGAGAATTGATTTTAAAAGCACTAATCCAAGGGGTGCCTGGGTGGCTCAGTCGGTTGAGCGTCATCTGGCTCTTGGTTTCAGCTCAGGTCATGATCTCACGGTTCATGAGTTCGAGCCCCACATCAGGCTCTGTGCTGACAGCATGGAGCCTGCTTGGGATTCTCTCTCTCCCTCTCTCTGCCCTTCCCCTGCCCACGATGTCTCTCTCTCTCTCTCTCAAAATAAATAAATAAAACTTAAAAAACAAAAAAGCACTAATCCATAAAGGATGGATTTGATCTGAATGTGCAAAAGTTGCTGCCTCTTATCTTGTACCCCTAGGATTTAAGTCATATGTCAGTGACATTCTTTATCTATGCTTATTAGGTATAGGATAGAGGTATTGGAGTTGAGTGGTATGAAAGAAACTTTTTTAATCCTCTGAGTCCTGAGCATTCCCTTAAGTGTGGTTTCCCTCAGATTCATTCCACAGAGCCTGGTGGAGGAAGGAATATATGAATTGGGGGGTAGCGACTGTTAACTCTCAACATAAATTCCCCCAAATCCAGTGCTGATAATTGGGTATGCAGTGCAGGAAATAAATCTTTGTCCCCGAGTCTTTATTGACCTCTCTGGATGAGGGATCTGAAACCCGACCATCCTCCATGGGATGAGATCAGTACACCTCATTAGTGATGCTACAGAGCTCCAAGTTTCATAGATGCTGCTGCATTCCTTGATGTCCACAAGAAAGTAATATTTCTTCAGCCTGGTAAACAGAGAGTACTAGAAAACAGAGTCATTAACAGTTCTGGTTCCTGTCAGCTTGTTGCCAGGAAATAAATGTGAAATAGCACGTGCTGTTTGTCAGTGACTCCAGCCAATTAATTAATCCGTGTCATCGTTGAGGACAAATGCGTGCCGAGATAAGACACAGAGCAAATACTCTGAATGAGCCTCCTTCTGTCAAGATGGGGTTCCGTTCACCGCTGTTGCTAGGCTACCGGTGTAAGAAGTCCTTCCAGCACTGGCAGCAAAGGAGGAAGAGTGAGACGGAAGAGGGGAGCACAGAAGAGGGGGAAAGTGTGGCATGAAATAAGACCAAGAAAAAAAAAAAGGCACCAAACCCAGACCTGTTTATGAAGTGAGAAATGGTTTTAGGGCAGCTGCTGCAAATTCCTTCACTAGCTTACATTTCCATTTGCTTCCTTTTTAAGGAATTTGTTTTATGAGGACGGTGTTTGTCAGGTCGTTAGCTTCTGATGGCATCTGGTACCAATTGTAGAATTCTCTCCCCTGCACCCCAGCCCCCCCCTCCTTTCGTGTTTCTCTTCCACCGCAAACACTGCTTTTCCGAGTGGAGCTGCGTCCTCCATTTCCCTGCCCTCCCCATACCTTCTCCTTTCCACCTAGCGCTACACGAGCTCTCGTCTCAGAAGGATAATGCTAAGAGTCAAAACGGTTTGTCTTAAAACTTCCTAGGAGCTTTCTTCTTATGGTCTTCGGACAAATGCTAACGAAAGTGGCAGGGGCGAAATCTTACAATGCCCCAGAGAGGTGGGAAGTTAGGTGTTTATCTTGGTTTGACACACAAGGAAAATTAAGCTGCTCAGGAGACTGGCCGGGGGCCACACAGCGAGTCAGAGGAAAACCCTCGGGCTGGAGCTCAGAGCCCTGGCTCTCTGGCCAGCCTAGACCACGAGGCCATCTCCCAGGGGGATGCGGCTGCTCTCCTGTTGCCTTCTTCTGAATTCAGGAGCTAGCAACATTGGCCAGGGAGAGCCAAGAAGCTCCTCACCTCAGCAGGGCAGTCAGGGGCAAATATAGAATATTCCATGGTCCATCTTAGCTTCCAGACGTTTTCTTTTTAAATGACAGCAAATCAAGTTGTCAATATTTGTCCAGCTGCCGCCATCTGCGAGATGACCTGCTTTGCATGTTTCCTCCTTTGGCAACAGCTCCTCAGCCTTCCACCCATTTTTTTTTCAGATCTTTCCCCATACCCCATCACAATGTGTTCTCAGGTAAGGATATGACGAGCCCACCCAGATGTGATTCACAGGTACTTCCACATTAACAGGAGATAAAGTTTTAAGTCAAAGGGATGAGTTTTTCATGACGGAATTTTAAGTCGATAGGCCCTTCAAAATCACACTTTCTAGATGACCACCTACCCATAACTCTAGCTTTGTTTTTTTGTCTCTCCATTTCTCTGATAAGCCTTCGCTCTCTCTCTTCTGGTCCTCACTCCCCAAGGTCATTGTGTTGGAGTGTTTTAAAAAATGCTTTCAGGGGCACCTGGGTGGCTCAGTCGGTTAAGCGTCCGACTTCGGTTCAGGTCACGATCTCGCGGTCCGTGGGTTCGAGCCCCGCGTCGGGCTCTGTGCTGACAGCTCAGAGCCTGGAGCCTGTTTCAGATTCTGTGTCTCCCTCTTTCTCTGACCCTCCCCTGTTCATGCTCTCTCTTTCTGTCTCAAAAATAAATAAATGTTAAAAAAAAAAAATTAAAAAAATGCTTTCAGTGAGAAATCCCTGTACAAAATGTACAATTACCCTGGGCTATCTTCCTCTTGTATGTAACCTGCTCGTGGGCACCCAGGCGCAATCCTAATACCATCCTACTGCAGTGATGCGGCTGCTTCCTTTGTTGGTTGGGTCTGTGAGTGACGCCGGTACCTGAGAAACTTCTGTCGGCAGTTTTGTGAAGGAGCGGCCCACAGGAGGCAGGCCTCAATCGTGCTTGTACATCCGACTCGTTTAAGCAGCTTTCAAAACACAGATACCCAGGCTTTGTCCTCTGGAGATTTTGATTCTCAAGGCTTGTGGTGGCATTTTAGCATCTGTGACTTTCTAAGTTGCACAGCGTTTGCTGCTCACCAGGAACGAAAACCGGTGCCACAAACGTCTGGTATGCGTAACCCGAATGATAGGTCAGTAAATTCCAGAAGCCAAGACTATAACATAACAAGGCCAATTCCAGGAGGAGAACCTGGTCCCACTGCTTGATTATTACATGTCAATGTATTAAGTACATATTGTCCTGTAGAAGCCATAAGATAGATCAAAAGTATGCAACACTTTTCCTGTTCTGAAGAAGCTTTCAATATAGCTGATGAGAGAATAATAAACTCATGTATTACTGATTACAACTTCAAGGCTGTTTCAGAGAAAGTTTTATCACTGCATATGATTTGACCTCAGTGAAGGAATAGAATTTGGAAAGGCGAAAGAGATGTTCTGGAAAGCTACCTCCAATGCTTGACAGACAGAACACAGACAAGGTAGCACTCTCAGTGCTTTGACAAAATCTCCATTTCCTACCGACCACTGAGAGGTGCAGAAAATTCATTATATGTGGGTCTCCCAAGTTATAACTAACAAATTTAGAGAACCTTTAGTGAAAGGAGCCCACGTCCATATTTGAAGACAGACTTACAGGCAAGTTCCCAAAGTCTGGCTCTGCCTCGTAGTGAGTGGTTGGTGAGGAACAGGGTAAGGCCGACCCCAGAAAGCAGACATCATTCTCTGCAGAGGGAGCACACAGACCCCACACAGGGTACACCACGAGCTGTCCCCCAGGCTATACCAAATCAGGCACCTCTTTTTAGTTTTACATTTCTTGAGGCCACTAGAAGGAAGTTGGCCTAGTTTCCAGCCAGGGTCCACATTTGGGATGCTGGGCAGTTACTGACAAATGGGTGAAGTCCTGGCTTTTCTGCCCACAGCTTTGGTCCAAGGATCCCCTGAGGGTCTGAGCCACCACGGAGGAATTTCACCAGACTGCAACAATACTCCAGACTCAATAAAAATGGACAGTGAAACCTTGCTTCTCCCGTGTGAGGCCTAATGGAGATTATGTGCTAAAGACCCCATTTGCTTAAGCGTGAATTTTGGGGGGCGTGGGGGTGACTCTTAACAATGATCTTGGAGGAACCATAGCTTGTTAAAAGTGAAACGGACCTTAAACATAATTCAACTCAAGTTCCTCGTTTTAGAGATGAGGAAAATGAGCCCGAAAGAAACGATGGGGTATTCCAGAACACTAAGACTACAATATAACAACAAAGACACATTTAATTAAGCTTTGGCTCAAACTCAAAATCGGAATGACATCAGCTCATGGACTCTTCTCAAGTCAACATCCCACCCTCCCGTAAGCAACCAGAAAAAGCCGACCACAATCTGATATCTGGAATCTAGGTGAGTTTAGGAGAAACTGTCTGGCATCTGTAACACACGTTTGACAAACAGCATGGTGTAATGGAGAAAGTAGGAGATCAAGGCCAATGTGACCTGGGTTCAGGTCTTGGCTTGCCCCTGCTTACCTCTAGGACCTTGGGTAAGTCTCTTAACTGCTCTGGCCCTCCGTCTGCAAATTTGTAAAATGATGGGTTTGAGCTAGGTTCTCTTAAAGGTCCCTTCCAGCTCTAACATGATATTTAATTTCCTAGATGAGGTGATGGTGGTATCGGGGTGGGAGTACAGAAAACCCATGAATGGGCAGGATGTGGTAGAGAACAAGAAAGAGTTTCTGACCATCTTTCTTGCCCAGGGTACGTTTTTGCTTAATGTCCCAACTTTTCAGTTGCTTAGTTAAACAAAACATTGCAATTCATTTATCCAAGAAGTACCGCCGTTGACCAAACAGCAATCCCAGTGGTTTCTGCAGAAACAGCTCTTTTAAGGTTAAATAGTAAAGAGGATCAGATTTCTCGCCATTCCCCTACTGTGTTTTATTGATTCTTATTGAAATAAGAGGCTGTGGGCTAAGAAGGAATGTATGCTCCGGATTTGCCAGCAGATAGAAGTGCAATGTACAGAATGGAGAGTGGACCGGAAGGGACAGAGTCCTCATTAATCTTGCCTCCACCAACAACAAAACCAAATAATAATAATAGCATCCGTCCTTAGAGAGCTTTGCTGTTTCTCCAAACCAATACAAAAAGATACCGTCTCTACTCTGGCTGCCCATTCTACCTCCTCGTCACCCTGGCTCCATGTTTTGCTTTGTAGGACAGGAACAAGCATAAATGTCAAGTATATTTCCATCAGCCATCTTGGGCAAAACAGTGCTAGTGCTTTGAGGGGGCTTTTCCTCAAGTACAATACCAACCAGGAAGGGAAAATTAATTCAAGTTCTTCTCCTCTGAAGATTCTCATCTGAGAGGAAACAGAGATCTTGATAGTAATTGTTTCTTCCCTCGTGACAGAGAAATGATGAATTACTGCACTAAGCAGACTTCTTCCATTCCTGTATTTTGAAGAAAGCAGAGGTTCCCCTGCCTCTCTATTGAAGGTTCTGCCCCAAAGTCGGCCTTTTGGGAAAGGTCCATCTCTTCCTAGAATGTGACCTATTTGTAAGTTCAGGACTGGACCCTGGTGACCCCAGTACCGGGTAATTTGCTTCACTCATTTCTAATTCTGGGCACAGTTTTTTACCATGCCTGGCTGTAACACTAGAAGTCCCATCCAAATGCCCCCTGTCCTTCTAAAGAGAAACAGATTTACTTCACACAGCCAAAAGCGCTCCCTTTCAAAATCCCTGCCTCACCAAGTTTCAGAACCCATGATTTTAATGTAGATTATAAAATATGTGGAATACCAAAGGAAGAGTCAAAACAATTGTTGGCTAATTAGTAGAGGATATGCTTCCCTAGCATTGCATCAGGGAAACAGAATCACCCATCAGAAATAACAACAACATGGGGTGCCTGGGTGGCTCAGTTGGTTAAGCATCCAACTCTCGATCTCGGCTCAGGTCACGATCTCACAGTTCATGGGTCTGAGCCCTGCATCAGGCTCTGTGCTGGCAGCGTGGAGCCTGCTTGGGATTCTGTCTCTCCCTCTCTCTGCCCCTTCCCCACTTGTACTCTTGAAAGAAAGAAAGAAAGAAAGAAAGAAAGAAAGAAAGAAAGAAAGAAAGAAAGAAAGAAAGAAAAACATATATGTGTGTGTGAATTATAAAAACATAAATTATGTGTATATATATGTGTGTGTGTGTGTATATATATATATATATATATACACACACACACACGTATGTATATATTTCTAGTTTTCAAAGGCAGTAACCATCTCCACGGGGGGTAGTTCCTAACAAGGAGTGATCACTGGAGCCCCCAAATGATTGTACTGTGGACTCTTGTCCTACCAACCCTTCATCCCTGGGTACCAATGAAACTATTAATCATGAATAAATCATAAACTATTAAACAATGAATCTATTAATGTGACCCTTCCCCAGCCACACTCATAGGCCCAGCCCGAGGACTTGTGAAACACATGTAGTCAAGTGAGGGAGCAGCACAGTCCTGCGAATGAAGATTAGTGGGCATGAGTTTCATTCCACATCATTCCTAGAACAGTTCCTACAAGGCAGGAAGAAGGGGTAGCATGACTTCTCTGTGGCTATTCATAAGCTGTGTAAACTGAGGTCTTGAGGATTTGCGAGCCAGCACCTTGAATGAGTGTCAAATTCACACATAAAAGTTAAACAGGTGTTCTGAAACCAACTCCAATATAGTGGCCGGGGCGGGGGGCAGGGGGCATGCAGATTCCCACACTGGGATGCCGGTAGGACGTCTGAAAATTTAACTCAATCCTGACACTACCTGCCCAGAGAAAGCATCAGATGCCACAAGTTAAGAAATCAGTCCCACTCAGGCACCAGTCACAAACCCAAGTTGTTACCTATACAGTAAAACCTTGGTTTGCGAGCATAATTTGTTTGGGAAACATGCTTGTAATCCAAAGCACTTGTGTATCAAAACAAGTATCAAGAACCATTGACTCAGTTGTGCTCATCATGCGATGTTCAGCATCACGTACTACTCATATTGCAAGACATCACTTGTTCATCAAGTTACGATTTATTAGAAACGTTTGCTTGTCTTGCGGAATACTCACAGAACAAATTACTCACAATCCAAGGCTTTACTGTACTTCTGACTGACTGGCTATAAATCAGAGGTTCAAACCTCCTCCTCAGGTTTGATTAATTTGCTAGAGCTGTTCATAGAACTCAGAGAAACATTTTACTTACTGGTTACCAGTTTATTATATATAAAGTAATAAATACAACTCAGGAATAGCCAGAAGGAGAGATACATAGGACAAGGCATGGGGAAAGGACATGGAGCTTCCATGCCCTCTCCAGGCGTGCCACCCTCCCCAGTCTCCATGTGTTCACCAACCCAGAAGCTCTCAGAACACAGCCTTTTGGAATTTTATGGAGGCTTCATTACATAGGCTTGGTTGATTGATTCAACCTTCAGCCCTTTCCCACTCTCCAGAGGTCAGAGGGAAAGACTGAAAAGTTCTAACCCTCTAATCGTGTGTTTGGCTTCACAGACAACCAGCCCCATCCTGAAGTGTTTTTCCAAAAGTCACCTCATTCACATAACAAAAGACACCTTTATCACTCTCAACACTTAAGAAATTCCAAGGGTTTGGGAGCTGTGAGCCAGGAACCGTGGACTAAGACCAAATACCATAATAACGCAGAAGTAGAACATAAAACACGTGCTGGGCCCCTTTGGGAATCTCCCTCTCCCCCTTGGCTTCCTTTCCCCAGAAAGTTTCTGGACTCCCCAACAGAAGCTTCACGTTGTTCCCATCATCTCATAATCCGGGGATTTGTCAGTCCTTGGTTGACATCAGATTTGGAACGTTACTCCCTTCTGTTCTTTTCTTCCTCCTAGCTCTCCCACGCCTTGCAACGTCCCCGGTTTGTGTGCTTATAGAGAAATGAAGGCCCAAAGAAGGGAAGGGACTGTCCTAAAATCAGGTGATGAAACTGATGATGTAGCCAACAGCAGGAGACAGGGGTCTGGACGTTGGGCTTGCTGCCACTTCAATCCCAGACTTCCTCTGCCTCCATGGTTAGAGCTACACAGAACCAGACATGGCCTGAGAGTCATTCCAACCAGAACTTATGGTCAAATCCGTCAACAGTGTCTGTCTACTTGGCAGGCTGGCAAAATGACAGAATCCTGAAAATATTGGTTTGTTTTTATTTTCTGTGCTCTCTCCGCCAGCTGCTATGAATATAGACCATAAGGACAGGGCCAGCCCTGAGCAAAATTGAGAAGCAGGTGACATTTTAAACTCAACGCTCTTTGCAGAACCACTTTTTCTATTTTTCATACTGCCCCAAGCTTCCAGATGCCTACCCTAACTTGCATTTCAGCAGGGCCCTGGTCTATTTTTGAATTGTCAAGGTCCATAAGAGAATGGTTCTGCTATAAAAAATTGATAACAGCTTACAACACTTCTACTTCTATTAAATAGCTGTCTACTCTTTTATTTATTTTTTTTTTAATTTTTTTTTTCAACGTTTATTTATTTTTGGGACAGAGAGAGACAGAGCATGAACGGGGGAGGGGCAGAGAGAGAGGGAGACACAGAATGGGAAACAGGCTCCAGGCTCCGAGCCATCAGCCCAGAGCCCGACGCGGGGCTCGAACTCACGGACCGCGAGATCGTGACCTGGCTGAAGTCGGACGCTTAACCGACTGCGCCACCCAGGCGCCCCGGTCTACTCTTTTAAAGAGACTTTGGGGATCACCAAGACTTGAAGAAAATATTTCCTAATGGTGGAATTTCAGACACCATGATAAGACATGGAGGAGTCATTATTTCAAAATTATTGTTTTGAAACTAGCCTATTCCTTAGAGGTAGACCCCAAGTCTTCGTAAGTTGTTTGTGCCTATTCCTAACTTTTGACCAAAAGCTGCTACCTAACCAGTTCCAAGACCGCATCCCACCAAGAATCATCTCAGACAAGGTAGTATTTTAATAAACGCTTTCTAGAATAGTCTAGCCATGCACCCATCATCACTTAAATGAGACAAAGTCCACGACCTTTTCATTTTTCCTCTATAACCCCTGAGAACAGATAGTCCAAGAGACTCAAACAGCTGACTATGCCTCCCAAAGCGGACTATTGTTGACCAGGACATCCGTCATTGGCCAGGAGAATCAGAACCCTCACCAGTGGATTCTCCTCGTTTCCTCCTATTTCATGGACAAATCATTCCGGGAAAATGAAGTTAGGCAAGAAACCTAGGGAACAATTGAGCAGCTATAATTCTTTCTTTGCTTAAGAAACAAAAACAGATTCAGTGTTAATTTGCTAAACTGCTTTGGGGAAGAAGATAATCAAAAGAGTCGAAATGCAACACATATTTCATTTCTATAGTGCCTTTCCCGGCAAGAGAGAACACTTCCCATCATCCTGGAATATTAAAAGCAACCCCTCTGCTACAAACAAAAGAGGAGGAGCCAACGCAAATGCTCTCACCTGTAGCCCCTAGAGAAAGAAAGAAAGGAGCTCTTCACTTTGTGAAGCTATCAAAAGTGAGGGGATATCTGAATGCTCTACATAGAAATGAGCAGGCGAAGGAGAGGCCCGGCAGGTTTACAGAGGCCCAATCCAGGCAGAGAAGGAAGGGAAAGGGTTGGCGTTTCAAATCTGAGCTCCAAATAACTGAAGTACAATAGGAATCGGTAAAGCAGCAGCAATGAAGGTTCCAGGGAATAATGAAGCATGAAGCAGAATGACGGATAATAGAGATGGAATGATCCTATTACCAAGGCCAAGCTCACAAACTGATTACAGCGGGGATGGAATGCCAAGGCACTGAGCTGTGCTCTGGCTGCATGCCCCTGGACTGGGGCTTGGAGGCCTTGTAATCTAGACCCAGATCTACCCAGAATCTACAGAATAACCAAGGAGAAATATTTTGACACCTGAGTCCCAACATCTCCCGAATGGAAAACACAGCCGCTTCCTTCCAGAACTTCTCTGGGGATTTTAAAGTCATAAAAGTGAAGTTTGGGGTGCCTGGGTGGCTCAGTCGGTGGAACGTCTGACTTTGGCTCAGGTCATGATCTCGCGGTTCGTGGGCTTGGGCCCGCATCAGGCTCTGTGCTGACAGCTCGGAGCCTGGAGCCTGCTTCGGACTCTGTGTCTCCCTCTCTCTCTGCCCCTCCCCCACTTGTGCTCTGTCTCTCAAAAATAAATACATGTAAGAAAAAATTAAAGTCATAAAAGTGAAGTTCTATGGAAAAGTTGCTCTCTTTTCTACCACATCCCTCCACCCCCAACCAGAATTCCATGTCTATAGTGAATTTTCCAAGGACTACAGAGGGTGATCCAGAAATCTTCTGTACTTGACTCACTGATGCAAGCTCTCTCTTCTCGGCAACACCTCTATCTTCTCCAGAATAACTTTCTAAGGCCAAAGCCATCTTTTTTGTCACAGCACGACGGTTTCATTGAAAGCAAAGTCAAAAGAGACGAGGTAACTAGGGTAAGTCAGCCTGAGATAGCATTAGCCCCTCATGTTACCAAAGTTCGTAAGTTGCAGACAGGAAATTAGGGATAACTAACTGATTTTTCTCCCTGGATTATTCAGTTTTGCAGCCCCAGCTTCAGGAAACAGAATCTTTAGAGACTGCCAGAGACAACAGAGTTGACTAAACTGGTACACATGTCCATAAATTTGCAGGTGTTATGCATCCTGAGACCTTCCCAACCAAACCAGATACACATTGTTCTGTGATTACTCATTTCTAAAAGCTTATTTATTTTGAGAGAGAGAAAGAGAGAGGGAGACAGAGAGACAGAGAGAGAGAGAGCTAGCTAGCTCATGTGTGTGGGCGGGGCAGAGAGAGAGAGAATCCCAAGCAGGCTCCACACTGCTGGAGCAAGAGCCCAATGCAGGGGTTGAAATCACAAACCATGAGACCAAGACCTGAGCCAAAATCAAGAGTCAGATGCTCAACCAACTGAGCCATCCAGGTGCCCCATGGGATTACCCAATTTTAAAATCACCTGATCGTCTTCTTTACACAAGCATGGTTGACAAAATGTGGCAGGTATGTTAATTATGTATATGTGTATTTTTACATTAAGTATAGGAGAGTCAGAGGCTGAACTCCAACACGTATCCACAATAACAGCCTAATAGCCAATGTTTTAATGCAAAAGGTAAATTCTAAGAGTTGTTGCTTTGAATACAGACTCATACAAGAGCACAGTATGTGTGTTCATTACGTTTTCTTGACTCAGACTTTATGTGTTCATGCTTAGTTTGCTCTAAGTAAATAGAGAAAATGCAGATTTATGCAGAAAAGAGAAAAAGAAAGGAGAAAAAATCTGGGGATGACAGTGCTCTTTACAAAAATATTTTTTTTACTTAAAAAACAGTACCCTTTTGAATGGCCCAATCATTTAAAAAGTTAAATCATTTTAAAATTTAGTTACATAGTCAATACACATGAACCTTTTCCAAAAAATTGTCTTGCATAAAGTGAAGTACACACACACACACACACACACACACACACACTCACGCACACTTACAATATATATAACCACGTTTTACTAGACCAAAATTGCTAAAACAATGAACTCTCAATTATATAACATTATGAAAAGAATCAGAATATAGATTTTTAAAACTTTTTTTTTTTAATTTTTTTTTTCAACGTTTATTTATTTTTGGGACAGAGAGAGACAGAGCATGAACGGGCGAGGGGCAGAGAGAGAGGGAGACACAGAATGGGAAACAGGCTCCAGGCTCTGAGCCATCAGCCCAGAGCCCGACGCGGGGCTCGAACTCACGGACCGCGAGATCGTGACCTGGCTGAAGTCGGACGCTTAACTGACTGCGCCACCCAGGCACCCCTAGATTTTTAAAACTTTAATGAATAATAATTCATTATAATAATTCATAGTTGAGCCATGGAGAAGACAGCCTTGAAGGTGGCTTAGGCTTATAATAAGGGAAAATGACTTGGGAATAGATATGGATGGATGTGGATTGCTGATAAAACGGATGTGGTATAACTAGATAATGGACAATCGAGGGGACATCCTCTGGTAAGAGGGTTGCTTAGATAATCCATCTACCAAGACAGGGGAGTTTCTATGAGAAGACCTTGCTCTTAGAATCATTGTTCTTCCCTTGTGCTTTTTTCCCAAATATAGTTTGAGGGAGGGTGGCAGGGTTTCTTGGATGATAGTAAGACATGGGTATATTTCTGAAACAGTTTTCCATTTGTATAATAGAACTTTCCTTTACTAAAAACCAATTACTTAGATTCTAGTCTTAGTTTTGCTAATCTCAAATAAGGTGAATTTGGACTAAGACTCTGAGTCTTAGTTTCCTCAACTGAAAAATGATTCCTGGCACATTGTAGGCACTTAATAGTAAGTATTTTTGAATAAGGAATAGTCCATCTCTTTCTGTACACAGACATACATGCACACGCGCGCGCGCGCACACACACACACACACACACACACACCATACAGAATAAGTGGTTTTACAAATCAATGTATGCAAAACTTTTCAAAAACGTTCTTCTACTTGAGGAAAAATACACCAACGCATCCACAACGTGTATGCTTACACTCACACACATATCTACTCTATTAGACTTAAATTGTCACACGAGTCTACTTTCAGTTATCCACAGCGATAAAAAGGATCAAAGCATGACTATATATAGTTAACAAGAAAAAATGAGCATGAGAACAAGAGACAGAAGAAAGAACTCAGGTTTCTACAAGGACATTCATTTGAAAAGATTGATATCCCATTCAATTTTAGATTAGAATACTTGGCATTGATAAGCTATAGTTTAAGGTAAACCTCAGAACCCACTACAATTTTATATTTATGAATATCTATTACTTGTTTTCCATCTCAATCAGAATGTGTATTTATACTGAATAAGTTAATGAGGTATTTATACTTCATGTTTGCCTTGGACTTAAGAGAAGTTCAAAACATTAAAAAAAGAAAATATGCATTTTTAGTTAGGTCAATCTATTTAGAAGTTATATTGAAATGTGGTCTGAGGACTCAAGCCAGGGACTTAAAGGAAATCTTAACTGGAACAGAAAAGGCAAAGAGTACAAAGGGATTTCTTCTGGGTTATCTGACAAGAATTTTCCTGCCGCTTTGTGATACTAGAGATTCACCGTGCTCTTTTGCCAGTTAGTGTGATGTCATGCTTTCCCAGTAGATGTTAACTGGAGAGACTTGGAGGAAGAAGGGGCTTTTCTTCTTGGTTTCTACGGGCTTTCCTCTCCCGGCTTCTGCTACACTTGATGTCTGACAGAGCGTCAATCCAATGGTGCTCACCACATAACGAGTTTCCGCAACACCCTGCACGTCTCCGCAAGTTTCGCCAGCACCCTAGAGCAGCTTTCCAGCAAGTCTCAAAGGTACCCCAGTGACTGACTTCGCAGAACATTTCACCAATGCCCAGGGGATGACTTCCCAAAAAGTTTCAGCAGTTACCCAATGGCAGCTTCCTAGAAGCCCCAACAGGGACCCAGTAGGAGCTTCCTAATAAGCTTTGATCAGCACCCCAGTGGATGGCTTCCTGATCGCTGGTCCAGCCCACAAAACCTCCGCAAACTTCCCTATCATCCAGTGTGCTCTCTCTGCGCCCTCCCTAATGAGATCCAAATCACAGCCCGAGGTGGGGAGACTTCCACATTTGTTCCTTCCTCCGATACTTTTCCCTTGTCCCTAAATGGAATAGTTGCTTCCTTTACCCCACCATTCTTCTAGTCATTAGGGACCTCTTTACCCCCAAGTAGCTAATCCTTTGTAGTTAATAATTATTTATATTAAACTTCCCCTATTCTAATTACTATGTCCTGACTGGACCCTGACTGGCATACAATGGATCTATAAATGGTACCAGCAGATAGATTCACAAAGGTAGGATTTGGGGATCGGTTTGGTTGTACCTATGGACTTGAGTATGTGAAGCTCCTTATCAATGAGAAATGGGAGGCTGGCAATCCATAACACACAGTAGGATACTTAACAAGCATTACCTTTGGTCAAGGGTGATGAAGAGCCAACCGGAAAAAAGTACCCTGGGAGCCCAAGTGGCTGCGATACTTGATGGAAGCTGTTCTCTACACCACATGTCATGTCATAGCAGCAAAAGAGAAGAACACACACTGAAAGCGGGAAGCCAAGCCCTTCCTCCTGCACTGTCTCTCCATAACCCTCTCCTGACAAAACTGAACATGGCATTAGCCAACAAAGGATAAATATTAATGAAATCCTGTTCTAGCATTACACATTCGCATGCTGCGAGTGGATTTAGAGCTGGGAAGCAACAAAGTGCTAGCGGCACACCTTGTAGAAGGAAGAATGGAGACAAACAAAGATGAGAAGTGGTGTAGAAGCCACCATGGGCGGTGCTCCTGCCCGGGGCTACGTGGTGCGACAGACTCCGCATAGATCATTCCTGGTTAATCTCACAAGAATGCTATGAGGTCATTTTTCCCGGCTTCCCACTTAAATTCCGACAATACAGAAAAAAATATGAAAACTCTTATCAATATCAAAAACCAAGACTGACAGCTGGAATCTGTGTGGATTCCCTCCTGATTCCAAAATGTATTGGAGTTGAATTGAGAAACATCATTGGAAGCCAAAGTATGTATTTTTTTTTTTCCTAAAAAAAAGCAAATAAGGAATAGAGCCATACTAAAAGAAGAGAGGGAAAGGGTCATTCTTCATTCATTCTCTGGCTTCTCTTGAGACCGGAAAACTGGGCACTGCTTTTCAGGGGTCATAAATCTGTTCTTTATCCATCGGTCCTCATCAGCCTTTCCTGACTTCAAGACATCAGGTCAGGAAGGATAAGGGTCTTGGTCCAGTGAGATGGGAGAGAGTGGGGGTTGGGGGAGAGCCACTGGCAAAGGCCATGGAATCCCAGAAGATAAATGTTCCAAAGGTAAAAACACTGCAGGGTCCTAAGGCTTCTAGAGGCTTGGGGACCATGAAATAAATTTTCAGAATAAACTGCCATGCAACAATCTGCCCCGGGCTCATTGGCAGTGAAGACAGAGAAATGTTAAAAATAAAAGAAATGCCAATGTTTATCAAATAAATATAAACAAATGGAAAGCAGGAATGGAAATTTAAATTCCAGACAAAGTAGAATACAGAGCCAAAGGCATTTAATGGGGCAAAAGGGTTGGCACAAGGTATGATCTTAATAAAGATAAAAGAGTCACAAGCAGCTATGCAGAGAATTCTGTAACATCAAATTATAAAAAATCCAGAACTGCTTGAAATACAAGGAAAAGTTAGGGAAGCACAGTTATTTGGGAGATTACACTGCAACCTTTTATAGAGAAGGTAGATGGAAAAATCCATTAAGAGGGAAAGTGCAAATGTTGCAAAGAGAGGAGCGGTCAGAAGTTTCAACCATTGTAATCAGCCAGGCCCTGGAGAAGAAGACCAAGGTCATCTTCAGAAGATTCAACACTGGGAGATCTGACGAATCTACTGCCATCTGGAGGGGCAGAGAAGTTACAATCAATGTTTCCATTATATTTTGTTCATGTAACTGGAAGAATAAAATTCTGTTGTAGGAGAAAACACACACCCATCAGCAATTCTTGTCTATCTGTAAATTCTTCTAGAATTGATTATGTGAATTTCCAAAGTAGATAACAAGAGTCCTGATTAAATTAGAGTCCAGATTTCTGGAAGCAAATCCACTCATTTAGGCCAAGTAACCTATTAGTGCCTGGATTATATCTGGGGCACACTCCAATTCCTAATGCATTAATCACAAAAGTGGTTCCCATTCCCTAAAGCCATCAACCCAATCTTGGGATGGTTGGGGGGTCTGCCTGATTCTCCAACTCATGGGATGCTGTGGCAGGTTACGCAGGACCTCTCCCTAAAGTGACCAGAGCTAGAAACAGCCAGAGAGTAGGAGTGAATTGAGCTCTTAGGGAGCACTAGTGGCCAAAACCAAGAATACTAAACTTGGTTTTCAAGACTAATGGTTCATTACCAGTAGACTAAGCCCAAAGGGTCATAAATTGGGAAGCCATCACAGTGAAACAAGAAACAAGATGAAGAGACAGATCAAAGCTAAAGGGTCCAAGGTGAGAATCATGAAGATCACTGGAGCGCCAGACAAGTTTATTCGCCTTCAGCTGAGATTCTGTGGGGCAGTCAGGCTAGTTTAAGGATGCAGAACTATAGGAGGGAGAGGTCACTGGTCATTAATGGTTAAATACGAAATGGACAACACATCCTCTACTGCCAGGCATCTGTCAGCTCTCCCTTGCCCATTTTAGTATTAATGGAATTCAGGTCATAAGGGGTAAGAATGAAGTAGCCAGGAATCCCTCTCACTATGCCCAGAATTTGAGGGTTTCATATTATGATCTATCCACATCTACAGTCGGGATTGATATAAAGAAACAAAAATACTCCTATTCTTTGAGAGTATATATAGAGATTAGGATTTTAAATCTGTTCACAAAGAAAATATATGAAATCTTTCAGGTTCCCTGCGTATCAAAATTTACTATGTTGCACTGATTTGCTGGCTAGGAGGGAAAGCCAATTTGCATGGCTCCTGTCAGTCACATGTGGTTTGGAAATGCTTCTGCATTCCAGATACACTCTGTGTAAACTGGAGAATCATATCCTATTTCTACTGGTTTGCATGCATGCATATAAAACTTGTTTTTCCCCACAGTGCCAAATGAAAATAAGTGAACTAGCAGCAGTGATCACAATTAATCAACTTCTTTGTCAGAACTTCACAGCCATGATGGTGAGGGAAATTCTTGTCCCTTGAGTCTAGAGAGGCTATGACTTCTACCACTTTTTTTTGGTTTGCTTGTTCGGTTCTGTACCATACAGCATTTAGAGATAAAATCTGTTACTATCATTCAACGCAGTTTCTGATACCTACTATGTGCCAGGCTCTCTGCTAGGTGCCGAAAGACACCACATGGAATTTCCACTAGAGAGAGCTCGGAGCTTAGTGGAAAAGAACAAGTAAATAAATAGTCACCACCCAACGTGAGAGCTGTTTCGGTAGAGAGTGGGTTGTGTACAATGCCCTACGGAGACAGGCAAGGAATCTGCCAAGATTGCACAGAAGAAGGTGAATCCTGATGATGAAGTATGAGTTGAAGAGAAGAAGGGCTGGAAGGCATTCAAGAAAGTAGGGAACATAATGTGCAAAGGCATGAAGCTCCTCAAGAACACATGTTTCAGGGACCTGAAAGAAATTATGTATGGCTTGAGGCCAGAGGTAGAGCCAATAGAGGAGATACTTTGAAAACACATAGGAGAGAGGCAAGAATTCTGGTAAACAACGGTATTTTAATAGTCTGTATTCCTGTGCTAATATGTGAAGACGTTTGCTCAATGAGACTACTTAAGAGTTGCACATGAGCTAACGTCACAACGTCCATCATCCAGACTCTAACCCTTATTGCCTCTCTCTTTCTAGCATTTACAACAATACCTGCACACACAGTTAGTATTCAATTAACATAAGCCACCATTACTGGATGTGGTAGATGGCCTCTAAGATGGCCCCTAGTGATTCATGCCCTGATGATGCAAAGCCTTCCCCTTGAGTACAGGCTGGACTTACTGACTCACATCTAATAAAAAGAATATGCCAGAAGGAATGGATTTTCACTTCCACCATTATGTTATAAAAAGACTCTGGCTTCCCTTTGGGGTGGTCTCCTATGTACTCATCCCCCACGGTCTCTTTCTCTCTCGGATCATTAGTAGTTGTGTCAGAGTATACTCTGGCAGCTTATGAGGAAGCCCACGTGGTAAGGAACTGAGCCACACCTATGTGAGCATGCCTACCGCTAGTGCCTTTGTGACTGAGCTTGGATGCAGATCTTCTGAGGCCTGCCAATCACCACATGAGCGAGCCTGGAAGTGAAATCTCCAGCTCCTCTTGGGCTTTAGGTTACTGTATCTTTGGCCAACAGCTTGATGGCAAACTCGTAAAGGACTCTAAGCCAGAGGCACTCAACTAAGCCGCATCCAAATTCCTCCCACTAGAAACTGTGATAGACCACTAAATTTTACTATGATGTGCTAAATAGCAAAAGATAACTGGTATATTACACACTAATGTCTGCTGCTATTCCCTAATCAAAGCTGGGTTTCTGGTATAACTAGGTGGGGCACAGTAGTATCAGAGCTCCTGCTTGGTGATGGAGCATTGCCTGGAACCCCAGCTTTTGTGACTAGGATCCCAATCACCTGACTCCTTGAGGGAATGAGCTCTATTACCTAGAGTCCCACTCAACTGATGAGACCACTCATAGAATGAATCCAGCCCAACTGCAGCATAGATTATTGTCTGGCATGCTCTCTCCCACCTTCGGGCCACCCTTGGGCGCACCAACATTATAAAAGTATAGTCCCTCTGCTAGATGAGGCAGAGAGTTCAGGAAACCTCTTGTAAATGATGACAATCGCAGATGTCCACAGAAAGACCCAGGTAGATAACATAGTCCTGATTTCCATATGTAACTCTAATTGATTATATGACATGCCTTGAAAACTAACTGTTCAACTTGCTGCATACACTGTCCAGGTGGGAACAAGTGGAAAAATATACATTGCTTAGGGAACATTGAGTTTTTGGCAGAAAATTTTTGGCAGTTTATATAACAATGCTGATGTGAAGGCAGCGGTTTTATATGTACAAAAGATTTTAAGACCTTGTAAAGATGTTAAATATTTACATAAAAAATTATGCTCAGCTAAGAAAAGAAGAGCAAAATGCGAAAACCAAGTGTGCCTTCCATAAATTGTTCTTTACTTGTTTCTTATGTGTTTTTAGTAGTTTTTAGACCCACTTTTTAGTGATCAAGCACCCACTGAAAACAAAATCATATGTATGCAAATGATAGTAGTATTTCACAGCCACAAGAAAAAGAAAGACAAAAAGGAAGAAAGGGGACTTTGTACCTCTGTCCCTGATGATTTTGTCCCTCATGCTCTGGGATGCAGTTATTGAGAGTTGATGAACTTATGTGGGAGGATGTCCTTAGAGCCACCGCTGAGATGCCCACCAATGGGGATGAGAAATTCAGCAGCACTGAGGAGGTACGGTGGGAGAGGACATTCGGGTGATGGCTCACATTGATAGCCAGCGGGTTATGCTGGCATGACAGTTCATAGGTTCCTGAAGAGAAATAAGATGAATGATATCGTAGCCACCCATACAGCACTGTGTTTCCATATCTAGCATTCATTTTTATCTTTTCAATAGCTGTGTACTCCAGGCAGGGTCCCAGACAATGTAAGGGACGGAAGCCTAGTTGACTCCAGGGTCTGCTGGCTTATCCCCTAGCAGCCCTAAAGGGACCACTGTCAGACTCACCGAGAGAGTGGTTGTTCCCACTGACATCAGTCAGGTGAACAGTCACCGTTGGCCGCCGATGTTCTCCAAGTACCGGGCCATCAGATGTCAAGAAAATGAAAATTGTCGTGGCCACTCCTGGTCTACTGAAACACACCTAGGCATAAGCACACATAGGTATAAGCCATTATTTCCAGAGGGGTATCGAGGAATGTGTCACATTACTTTTACATTTCCTCAGTTCACCGTTTATAAAGCAAGAGCTCCCTTCTCCTTTACCTATGAGAAAAATACGGAGTAGGCACAGAAAGACATCCAGGTTCCCACCAGAAATCAACATTAGATGAAAAAAGATTAACTTGCGGCTACTGAACTTGCAATCTTTTTCTGAGATTTTTGACTTCAACTGTTCCTTTTTCACTTGGGCCTGTCTTTCTTTAAATTTCTCAAAAAGATCACTGAAAGGGACCATTGCTGGAGACAATAAATCACTGCACAGCGAGCCAATACCACATCTCCAAAGTGGGAGAAGTGGACAAGACTCACCAAGCTAACATACTGCTGTGAACTGGCCCAGCTCCAAACATAGTTCTTCCTTCCCCATCACCCTGTCTTCCCCCTAAACTTCTTACCCGAACGTCTCACTTAGCACGCGAACTATGACATTAGAGGCTACTGTGGAGTCTATGGTTTCTGAGACTAGAAGCTGACGAACCGTCTGTTCTGATGAAGTTTTGCTGGTGCCCCAAGCGTATATGCCCAACTCTACCCATGGCTGAAAAATAAGCCAACACCGAGGCCTAGGATATTCAGTTATTTATAAAGAATATTCCTAGATGGTTAGGCTGATTAACAATATAACTGTCTTCCAAAGTAAACTATGGGAGTTTCGTCCGTGAAAATCCTTTAATCAAAAAAGAAAACACCTTAGAGTTCGGGGGATGACCAGGAGGGCTTATTTTCCACGTTGAAATTATTTGATGCAGCAATTCCAGTTTTGCTTTATGTCCTTTAGCTCAATATTATGCTGAATTTCTATTGATCGTAAATCCCTACCTTGCCTGGTATTCCATGATGGCTGCATCACTAGATTCTGGTGCTGGACCTTACAGTGTTCTGTGTGCATTTCTGTAGCTTTTTATCTGGTTCCAAGGGCAATGAAGCTCCAGGACAACTGTCCTCAGGGTAAAAGCAAGGTGTATCCACTGGTGGGGACCTACCTCTTCTAAAAATGGGGAGGAGGAGAGTAAAACATGTTTTCCATTTTACCAAGAATTCTTCCTTGTGTGCAGGCTGATTTTTCCTGAGTCTTGCTGGTGTGTTTATAGAGTGTCCGTTTGCACTGCTGGCTCAATTAGGGTGATTTTATGATTTGCAGTGGTCAGTGCAACACAGCTCTCCCTTCTTCCTCTTCTCCTTTGAGGCAAAGACCAGCCACACTCTCTTTTTACAGTGTCTTTTCCCCCTTCTCATTTCCCCTCTTTGAAGTAATAAATATTCCTTTATAACTTAAGAAACATCCAGACCCATAGGTTAGAGCTTGCAATACGAGGTCCTTTGTCCCTGGCTGGATGAGGGCGAGACATGAAACATACCATAAGGTAACCAAGAGCCTAACGCAAAGCCCTCAACTTCAGCGGCAAAGGACATCAAAGTCCCCTGGGAACTCCCACAACCTCTTCCTTTTCCTACACCACAAAAGAGACCTGAGTACTGGAAAAAAGTTCTGGGTTGTTTCCTGAGCCAGGAACAGACGGAGTCCAAACAAGTACGTGGTGGCTTTACCTCTGTAGGCCTCAGACTGGAAGAGTGGGGTGGGTTCAAGAAGGAACAGGGGCGCTCAGTCTTCCCACCTTCTGTTGGGCCCCAAAATAGACACCACCCACCTGAAACTAATTAGTTGGTGCAGGTCTCATGGTGTGGATTTCTCTGTCCTGAGGGCCCATGCCCAAAACCTCCAACTCATTTTGCATCTCCTGGCAATGTGCCTCCTTGCTCTAAGGGTCTTTGAACCAAATCACTTTGAACCTTACAGCCTGCTTCTGGTGGCAGTGTCTCTGTGCTGTGATTTGTGGGAAGGGCTATGCCAGAATTTCTAGGCCATGGCTTAAGTAGGAAACCACAGGTAAGACTTACAAAGGAGACACAGGCACAGGAATGTTGGGATACACAAAGCAAAAAGAGACAAGGGTTTGATCGGAGTACAAGACACTGAATCTGAGGCATTTCCTCTCCCAGTGACACAGGAGAGGTAACCGAACTTTGTTTTCATCTGAATACCAAATATGCCCCCACAGCAGCCACTAGACGTGAAAAAAGTATGAACTCTCCTACAACTATCGGAGCCTCTAAAGCAGAGACTGGCTTGAATGTGCACATATGCGCATACCCACCAACCTGAGCCAGAATGAAAAGACCGAAGTAAGTTCACCATTCTGGAGAGAGGGGTGCCAGGCAGAAACTTCAGTGACTCTTAGCTCCATCCTTACTAGCTGGTGAAATCCGAGCAGCCCATCCCTCCCCTCTGAGCCTAAAGTTCCTCTTTGCACATCCCAAACACAGACTTACTACCTGTCTCGTGAGGCTATTGTAAGGATTAGACCGTGGCTCTCATCTAGTTAAGAACTCAATGTTCATAAATTAATTCGTGAAATAATTCTTATTTCCAAAGAGAAGTGTGTTTTATTTTGTTGGTACTTCAGAAAGATGAGAGTAAAGAATAGAATTTCAAAATTAAACATACACCTATATATTTTGGTGCACGGGGAATTATGCTTTTCCAACATCTGCCGGCTGAAAAATTTCACATATGCTATTTTATTTTATTTTTTTTATTTATTTTTCAACGTTTATTTATTTGTGGGACAGAGAGAGTCAGAGCATGAACGGGGGAGGGGCAGAGAGAGAGGGAGACACAGAATCGGAAACAGGCTCCAGACTCCGAGCCATCAGCCCAGAGCCCGACGCGGGGCTCGAACTCACGGACCGTGAGATCGTGACCTGGCTGAAGTCGACGCTTAACCAACTGCGCCACCCAGGCGCCCCTCACATATGCTATTTTAAATTGGCACATGTAGAAATGTGAGTTGGTATTCCAGGTTCTACTTCTATAGACACTGGTGATATCCAAGGCTTTTGATACAGAGTATAATCTCTATAAATGGAATCCATGAAAAATACATCATATATATATATATGTGTGTATATATATATATATATATATAACTCTTTCTTTTTTTTTTTTTTTAAAGTTTATTGTTTAATTATCAACGTTTATTTATTTTTGGGACAGAGAGAGACAGAGCATGAACGGGGGAGGGGCAGAGAGAGAGAGGGAGACACAGAATCGGAAACAGACTCCAGGCTCCGAGCCATCAGCCCAGAGCCCGACGCGGGGCTCGAACTCACGGACCGCGAGATCGTGACCTGGTTGAAGTCGGCCGCTTAACCAACTGCGCCACCCAGGCGCCCCTATATATAACTCTTTCAATAGACTTTTCAAAAATTCAGTTCAATATGTGTTTATCAAAAACCTACTTTGCTGTGTACACATGTAGACAAAGAAACTTCTAAAATTGACAGTATAATTAGAATAGTAAAGGTGTATTCCTTACTTAAAGATGATGACTTTCATTGAAGTATACTTAACATACAGTGTTACATTAGTTTCAAACATACAACACATGATTGAACAACGCCACCCATTACTCAGTGATCCCAATAGATTAGTCATTATCTGTCACCCAACGACATTTTCACAATCTTATTGACTGTATTCCCTATGCTGTACTTTTCATCGCTGTGACTTATTTGTTTGGTAACTGGAAGTTTATGCCTCTTAATCCCCTTTATCTTCACCCATCCACCCACCACCCCTCCGGCAGCCACCTGTTTGTTCTCTGTATTGAAGAGTCTGGTTTTTTAGTTTCCCTCCTTTTTTCCTTTGCCTCTTTATTTATTTTGTGGAATTTCTTAAATTCCACATACGGTATTTGTCTTTCTCTGACTGGCTTATTTCCCCTAGCATTAAACCCATTAGGTCCGCCCATGTTGTTGCAAAGGCAAGATCTCATTCTTTTTTATGGCTGAGATATATTCCATTGTATTTATATGCCACATCTTCTTTATCCATTCATCTATCCATGGACACTTGGGATGCTTCCATATCTTGGCTATTTTAAATAATGCTGCAATGAACATAGGGGGGCATATATCTTTTCAAATTAGTATTTTCTTTGAGAAAATACCCATTAGTGGAATTACTGGATTGTATGATGTTTCTGTTTTTAATTTTTTGAGGGACCTCCATACTGTTTTCCACAGTGGCTGCATCAACTTGCATTCCCACCGAGAGCGTACGAGGTTTCCTTTTTCTCCACATCCTCGCCAGTACTTGTTATTTGTCTCTTTGATTCTAGCCATTCTGACAAGCATAAAGTGATACCTTATTGTGTTTTTGATTTGCCTCTCCTTGATGATGAGTGCTGTTAAGCATCAAAGATGATATTTAAAAAAAATTTTTAATGTTTATTTGTTTTTGAGAGAGAGAGAGAAACAGAGCGTGAGTGGGGAAGAGGCAGAAAGAGAGGGAGACACAGGATCCGAAGCAGGATCCGGGCTCTGAGCTGTCAGCACAGAGCCCGACATGGGGCTCGAACTCACTCACGAGCTGTGTGATCGTGACCTGAGCCGAAGTCAGCTGCCCAACCAACTGAGCCACCCAGGCGCCCCAAAGATATTTTTAAAAGTTGCTTTTCCCACAGCTAAATCACAGCTATTTTAATATAGTATTATAGTCCACACTATTTTCACTTTATACAAAATACATAATGAGTTTTATGTTCCTAGATGTAAAAGCTAGGTATCGGCTGGAACAGGTACGTGGGCAATGTGAAGTTCTTCTTGTTCTACCCCTGTGCCACTTTTGCCACTATGGTGTGACACTTCTTTAATCACCACACCAAATGCATTATGTGAACAGCTTCCCCTTCAGGATAAAGGGTACCAGATAGTTCACCTCCTGGAGAACTATCCAGATCTAAAATGAGCACCAGGCACACCCCAAGAGAAAAATCCAAGACGCTAAGAGGTCAAGGGGATTATTAGCTTCATCCGTAATACTGTATTATTCGTTTTAGCAAGGAGATTGCATTCTTGTATTACATTAGCAATATGAGATTAATTTGAACTTAGCTCTTACGAAGAAAAACTAGAGCTAGATGTCAGAAAGGAGGCAGAATCTTTTAGAAAAGCGAGGGATTCTCAGGACTGAAGGAATGGTGTTCAAGATAGAGGGACTGCCAGTGAAATGAGCTCAGTGAATCCATTGCAAAATACTCTGAACTAGAGAAACAGATTGGAGAGACAGACAGACAGATACTGACTCGCATACAGACCTGGAAAACCAGTCCACCACACTCAATGGCTTTTTCATCCAAAGCCTCGACATTAACTCCTGGATCTAACTTCTGGCCACTGGTGAAGGGTAAGATTGAAAGAATGTTCCGTAGTGAAGAACTGTTTGGGCTTAAGAAACCCCTCTTCAGTCTGCCTACTGGGTACAGACACACTCAGTAATACTCCCAAGCCAAGCATTTCGACTTCCAGGTCATCCTTTGTGGTGGTCACTGGATAGCAGACCCTGAAACTATACCAGAAACTTGAAAAGAATCTTCGCTGAGGTTTTTAAATGCTTTTGGTTAGTTACTGGGTTGTTATTTTTTCTGCGCCTCTCCTTTTCACTCCTCTATGGCACATCCTGATTCCAGAGAGACAGGGGAGGCCCTTGAACAGGAAGGACACTACATTCTCTTTGTATAGCACTTTACAGCACGCCAAGTATGCTCACATGCTTTGCTGGAGCCTCCATAAAGTTCCTTGGGTTTTTATTCCTATTGGAGATTTTTGTACGATAATATCCCCAGTATACAAAAAGTCATATCATAGAAGTGGAAAGTAGGTTTTGAGGAGGTTAAGTGATTTCCTCTAGCTCAAGTCTAGAGAGGTAGGAATTTGGGTTTCCCCACCTTCAAGTTCTGTATTCTTTTGACTACCCAATGCTTCTTAATTTGGGGTGAGCAGGAAGTCACAAACTCCCTATAAAATTTGTTGACACCCGTCAACAAAAGTGGGTAAAACATCATTTTCCCCCAAAATGAAGTCACACAAACACTTAGGCATAAAAGTTTCCCACAATTTGGGAAATTCCCACAATTTCTGAAAGCTACAAGAACCCTTTAAAAGCTATTTGTAGTCCAATTAGGGGTCAACAGAAATCATATTAAGAATGCTTGCACTATTGGTGTGCCTGGGTGGCTCAGTTGGTTAAGCGTCCAACTTCGGCTCAGGTCATGATCTCACGGTTCATGGGTTCAATCCCCGCATCAGGCTCTGTGCTGATGGCTCATAGCCTGGAGTCTACTTCAGATTCTGTGTCTCCCTCTCTCTCTGCCCCTCCCCACCCACACTCCTTCTCTCCTCTCTCTCTCTCTCTCTCTCTCTCTCTCTCTCTCTCTCTCTCAAAAATAAATAAACATTATAAATTTTTTAAAATTTTTTTAAATGTTTATTTATTTTTGAGAGAGACAGAGACAGAATGTGAGTGGGTTAGGGGCAGAAAGAGAGGGAGATACAGAATTCGAAGCTGGCTCCAGGCTCCGAGCCGTCAGCACAGAGCCCAATGTGGGACTTGAACCCACAAACTGTGAGATCATGACCCGAGCCGAAGTCGGTCGCTCAACCGACTGAGCCACCCGGGGAACCCTTATAAATTTTTTTTTAATGAATACATAAAAAGTGCTTGCACTATTGGTTGAACCATGTGCCTTTTTTGTAGATGAAAAATTATCAAATGTTGGCAATTTCATATGGCCCACCCTAATAATATTGCTACCTTTGTAGACTTAAGAAATTTGACAGGGCAGAGAGATTAATTCTCACAGTTTCAGGGGATCTTACCTGACATCCAAATCTAACAGAGGAAGGGAGGCTGTGAGGCAACTAGCATCTTGCCACTGACCTGTCTCAGTAGTCTCCATACGTGACGATGTGAGTCAGAATGGGAAACAGTTTTGAACCTGGTTTGACTTCCTTCCCACATCCAAGCCTGTCTCCCTTGCTTTGGTCAAAACTCAGCTGATATCCTATGTTATATTCCTTCATAGTACAGGTACGGCTATAAACACTATGGGCTTATGTGATTCTCTTTATGGAAGAGTAAAGTCAAGTTGTCATTTTGGGAAATAAAGAGGGAGCACCATTATGACCCCCCACCATCCAGGGGGAGACACTTGGAAATGTGTGACTCGGCAAGTCAATGGAAGGACTCAGATCAGAATCAGCTTGTTGTCTCACTTCTTTCTAACAGCATTTCCTCATCTGTGATTTTAGACACCAGGGCTAAGTCTGCAGAGACTCTGTGTTAGAAGAGCCCGTGCAACTCAGAAGGGGGCTCAGAAAGAGGGAAACCAAATCTGTGGCGGATACTGCGGTGTGGGGGTCCACTGTGAAATCTGGGAGATACTGTGAGACCGCCTCCTTCATGACTGAGCACTCAACCCATGGCAAAGTCTCCTTCTGGAAACTGCCCTCCAAGGAAGAACGACCCCACAAGCTCATGGCACTCTTCTGGGGAGGCTGGAGAGGGAAGAAACCCACGTCCAGTGGCCTTTTGATAGGAGTGAGTGGTGTACAGGTAGGAGAACTCTGAGGGCCATCCAGCTCCGTGTGGGATGCCAACGCTGTCACATGGCCATCTCACAGCCCTCCTCTCACTACTTTCTAGTTCTTTCACTCCCCCAACAAGTGTTGATCTTAGGAAAAGTTCTCGATAAACTTGCATCAAATCTTCGCCTCAGACTCTGAATCCTGGGGACACTCCGCACAAGACAAACTGAGAATGAGGGAAGGTATTATGGAATGCATACGGAGAAGCTTCTCTTGGGAACAAGAATGTGTAAGTGAGGGAATGAAGGAGCGCACTCCAGAGCCAGGCAAGCCTCCCCACACCCCGTTGAGAAAGATCGCCATCCCAATTACTCATGTCACTTAGAGTCAGATAAGATGTTGCGTCAAGGGTGTGAAAAAGCTTCCATGTCAATCAATGAAAAGTTACAGAAGTAGCAATCAGACGGGAAAGTGGAAAATGGGTGCTTTTCCTTCTGGGGAGAAACTGTTGAGCCACTGGGAAATGAAGTTCCTCTTTCAGTGCACCAGTCTAGTCTCTGGTGGAAATGAAAATCGTGTTACACATAGTCACCTTTGTTTTTGCAGGATTCCCAGGGAAGGCAGGGATCCACACAGACTGATTTTCTAAACAGGTTTTCCTTTGAAAGGCAAGACCTGTTTAGAAATGTCAGGGGTGTGTACAGAAATAATTCTAATACCTATTATAAATGCTCCTGGCCTCTTCACTAGGGAATCCTGTACTTAACCAAATTTTTACTTGGTAAATTGGAGGCCTCATTTTGAACATCAATTATTTTCCTGAATGCTAAGATAACAACCCTATAAGGCAGTGCTCTCCAAACTTTAGTACCTACAGCTCGCCTGAAGGTCTTGTTTTAAAATGCCAATTCTGATTTAGTAGAGCTGAGGTTCTGCAGTCCTACCTATCTCTCAAGTGATGTGGATGCTTCTGGATGCCAACCACATTGTGAGTAGCAAAGCTCTAAAGGTATCAGCAGATATACTTCTTTTTGCTCTTAGCATTTGGTAGCCTACAACTGGAATTCTGTTATTCATATTTATTATCTCTTTCTTTTTTAAGTTCACCATCAAGCTTAAATGAAAATAGAGTGGAAGAGAGCCAAAGCATAAGAGACTCTTAAAAACCGAGAACAAACTGAGGGTTGACGGGGGGTGGGAGGGAGGGGAGGGTGGCTGAGGGATATTGAGGAGGGCACCTTTTGGGATGAGCACTGGGTGTTGTATGGAAACCAATTTGACAATAAACTTCATATATTGAAAAAATAAAAATAAAAAAAATACAGACTGGAAGGAATCATCTAGTCCAAACACCTCAGTTTAAAAGTTTATTTATTTATTTTGAGACAGAGACATGCGGGGGGGGGGGGAGGGAGGGGGGGAGGGAGAGAGAGGGAGAGAGAGAAAGAGAGAGAGAGAGAAAGAGAGCGAGCATGAGTGGGGAAGAGGCAGAGTGAGAGAATCCCAAGCAGGCCTCGCACTGTCAGCATGGAGCCTGACGTGGGTCTTGAATTCACAAACTGTGAGATCATGACCTGAGCCGAAATCAAGAGTTGGATGCTCAGCTGACTGAGCCACCCAGGTGCCCCCAAATACCTCATTTTAAAGCTAATAAAATTGATGTCCAAGAAGGCTGTATGATTTATATAAGGTTATTTAACTGACTAGTGGTAAAAATAGGGCTTATAATACTGCTCCTCTGAATACAGGTCTTCTCCCAGTTTCTATCTCCCTACTAATTTGTTGCTCCTTTTCTGTAGCGGATTGAAAAGTCAGAAAATTAATATTATTAAAATTCTAGGTAAGGTAAATAAGCTTTAACAAAGAGATCTAACCACTTTCCTATGAACAAAATGTCAAAGAATCCAAAGTAATGATTAGACTTGATGCCTTCTATATATGAGTTTTTCTTTTTTGCTAAATAATGAAATCTGGACAGTTTTCTGGATGGTTGAAGTCATTTCTAAATAGAGGATTAGTATTCAACTAATTAAATTTAAAAAAGTGTTGCCAAATTTAGCAAAATAAGCAAAACTTAACAAGATGTTCACTTAAATTTGAATATCAGAAACAATAAAGAATTTCCATAGTATAAATATGCCTTGAACACAGCGTAGGATTTACTTATATTAAAAAATTCTTCATTGTTGATTTGAAATACTTTTTTTCAAAAAGCCCAAGTTGGCAAGATACAAGAATGCACAACTTCAAAAAAATGAAGAGATAAAAGAAAGAACAGAGAAATAAAAAAAAAGAAAAGAAGAAGAAATGATTTTGTAGGTGTTTGTATATAAAGAGGAAGAGAGAAAGAATAAATGGGAAGAGTGGTAGATACTTTTTGGACCAGCTAATAGAGAGCACACATTTCTAATACAGACTGGTCCTTAATTTCTGAATGAATGGAGGCTCATTCTTTAAGTGCTTCCTAATAAAATGTAGGACCAAGAGAGGAAGGAAAAAAAAAAAACCTTTACTAATGACAGAGCTGGCACCATAAAAGTTGTTACCCTCTAAAACTCAATGCTAGAAACAAACAAATAAAATGCTATTAAGAATCCATGATTTTAAAAAGATGTTATGAGTTATTACAAAATACTTAGGGTAGACCAATGATGAAAGCCCTATATGTCAACATTTATTGGCTAAAATCAAAGCAGTACCTAGAGGGAAACATTAGGGAACAGTGAAAACAAATTATCCAAGTGTTTGACACAGGAAGCTAAACAGAACATCAGTATGAATCCAGAATAACAGGGAGAGAGGAAATAATAAAGATAAAGACAGAAATCCATGACTTGGAGAACCGTGGCTAGAAAGAGGAGGAAAATGAACAAAAGTAGAAATTGTTCTTTGAAGAAACCCAGACATGAGTAATCAAGAGAGTGAAGAGGAGAAATCAGAAGGCTTAAAAACATACAATATAAAAGGAGGGGTAACTATAGCTAAGACAGAGATGAGACAAAATAAATATACATTATGAACAACTATCAGCACGAAATTTGAACACGTGGAAGAAATTAGTAAATGTATGGAAATCTCCCATAGTCCAAAATTGGAAAGGAGAAATTGAACATATTAATAAAAATCAAAGGAAGTTAAATGACAAACATAAATATTTCCTCAAGAAAAAACCCCAAACCCAATTGGTTTTACAGGTGGGTTAATTTTGAAGGAATAGATAATCCTTATTTTATACAGATGGTTTCAGAAACTACAAGAAGGAAAACTTCTCAATCAATTTTATGAGGCTTGTGTAATGTGAATATTCAAAAGAGGAACAAACTAATTCCTTATATAAATACAAGTGCAAAAATCCAAAGCAAAAGACTAACCAATAAAATCCAAGAGCATATTTAAAATATAATATGTAATAATCAAGCAGGTTCACTCCACAAAGGCAAAGATAACTTGATATCTAAAAAAAAAAAACACTTATCGATATGATTCAACATAATGATAGATCAAACAAGAAAACTCATATGATCCTATCAATTGACATATATCAAGTGTTTGATTAAGGTCGGCTCACATATACCAGTATGTTTTTCAAGAGGCAGAAGAAAGAATCTAAGGCTTATTCTAAAATTTATATAGAAAATAAGTGCTCATGAATAATGAATAGCTAACTCAATTTTTTTAAATGTGCAAAAGCGGAAGAAGGTGGGGACATGCCCTACGAGTTATGCTTATGTAGCAAAGTCTATTCCAGAAACTAGTATATAATTAACGTGGCACTTCAGATCATCAGGGCAAGGATGGAATGTTTTAATGGTTGCGATTATAAATTGGCTTCTCTTATATAGGAGGAAAAAAGGGGAGCCCTACTTATTCTAAATACAAAAACAAATTTCAATAGGTTAAACGCTAAACTTCAGAAGGCAAAACTGTAAGAAAGTAAAAACTATTTTTGCAATCTTAGGAAAAAACTAATAGATTTATCTACATGACAATTAATAGAAGAGGAACATGAAATGGCTGACAGTTATTTTTGTAAAGGGATGCTCCACCTCACTAATAATGCCCAATATCACGATATCACTTGTTCACAGCAGACTCACCCATTTTAGGTAATTAGATAATATTATGTTTATGCAAGGATATGTGGAAATGAATGCACTATTTTCATTTGTCTTGGAAGTATCAACTTTAATTTCAAGTCCACATGCTGACATAGATGTCTCTCTCTTTCAGTGTATTTCTGAGCCATCTGGTTCCACTGATTTGTCTATTTGTTGATATCTTAACCATTGTAACTTCATGGTATATTTTGATGTTTGACAGAGTCAGGCCTCCTTCCCCGTTAAACTTCTGTAAAATTTCCATAAACACATTAATATCAACTTTGTCATTCCTTAAAAGTACTTCATGAGCATTTTTATCGGGATTCTGCAAAGTCTGGGGTTTAGGGAGAGTCGACCTTCATAGGATATTGAGTCTTTCTGTACAAGGCCAGTTTGTGACTCTTCATTTATTCAAGCTTTCATGTGTCTTCTTCATACAGATCTTTCCATTTCCTCTTTTTTTTTTTTTTAACATTTACTCCTAGATATTTTACTACCTTCACTGCTATTGTAAGGGAACTATTTTCTTTAATCGTGTTTTCTCTTTGACTGCTATTTAAAAATTAGCATATTTGCTTTCATCTTAATTTTGTATTAAACTATGATACTAAATAAATAATATGGGGGTTGTTTCCTCTTTTCAGGTATCAACTTAATTTCTGGGGAAATAATTTGAATTTTATTTCCCCCTTCCACATTTTATCGTTTCATTTCTTTTATAGCTCAGAAAGTATAAAATTCAAAGTCTAGCATTGGCTGCTATTTCCAGAGAAAGTAAAATAACAATGGTGATACAGGAGTTTTTGCTACTTTGCGCCTCTTTCTCTGTTAGTTCCTTTACATTTTTACTTTGACTTTAATTTGATGTTTTCCTAATTTAGGTGGAAACTTTGATTATTAATTTTATACTGCTTATTTTTCAAACAGGGACATATAAAGCTATAAATCTCCCTGGAAGTACTATTTTTTTTTTTCAACGTTTATTTATTTTTGGGTCAGAGAGAGACAGAGCATGAATGGGGGAGGGGCAGAGAGAGAGGGAGTCACAGAATCGGAAACAGGCTCCAGGCTCCGAGCCATCAGCCCAGAGCCCGACGCGGGGCTCGAACTCCCTGACCGCGAGATCGTGACCTGGCTGAAGTCGGACGCTTAACCGACTGCGCCACCCAGGCGCCCCTGGAAGTACTATTTTAATCATATCTCATACATTTTGAAATGTTGCTTCATTATCATTCAGCTCAAAATATTTTCTAATTTTCCCCAGAAAACCTTCTTTGACCTATGGATTATTTAGAAATATACTGCTTGACTACCAAAAAATTGCACATCCCCTAGACATATTGTTATTCATTTCAAATCTAGTCCTGTAAAGGTCAGAGGATGTACTCTGTATGACTACCATCATTACAGATTCGCTAAGACTTATTTTATGGTCTAGTATATAGCCTATTTTGGTGAATGTACCACGTGCATTCTGCAGTTGCTGAGTGTAGTGTTTCTACCAATGTCAAGTAGATCAAGATACCTGATAATGATCTTCAAATCTTACACACTTGTCCTGATTTTTTTGTCTGTTTGTTATATCAATGACTTACAGACAGATATGATAAAAATCTCCAATTATTATTATGAAGTTGGCTATTTGTCTATTAGTTCTGTCAACTTTTAATTCATTTCTTTTGAGGCTCTGTTCTTAGGTGATTCAATTTTATAACAAGATTGTTCAGCATTTTTGATAAATTGACCCACTTATCATTATGAAATATCCCTATTTTCCTCTGGTAACACTCTATTTTGTCAGATATTAACATAGCACAGAAATTTTCTTACAGTTAGAGTTCACATGATATACAATTTTTCACTTTTACTTTCATTCTGCATGTCTTTGTATTTAAAGTGTGTTTTCGGGGTGCCTGGGTGGCTCAGTCAAACGTCGGACTTTGGCTCAGGTCATGATCTCACAGTTCGTGAGTTCGAGCCCCGTGTCGGGATCTGTGCTCACAGCGCGGAGCCTGGAGGCCGCTTCCAGTTCTGTGTCTCCGTCTCTCTCGCCCCTCCCCTACCCCTGTTCACATGGCCTCTCTCTCTCTCTCTCAAAAACAAAAGAACATTAAAATTTTTTTAAATAAAAATAATAAAGTGTGTTTTCATAAACGGTATGTAATTCTTTCCATGTTGTGTAGACTGACAATCTCTACCTTTTACATGGCATTATTAGGCAATTTGAATTTAATGTAATTAATAACATCCTTAGTTTTAAGTCTGCCAGAGGGTATTTGTTTTTTTTTTTTTTAATTTTTTTTTCAACGTTTATTTATTTTTGGGACAGAGAGAGACAGAGCATGAACAGGGGAGGGGCAGAGAGAGAGAGGGAGACACAGAATCGGAAACAGGCTCCAGGCTCTGAGCCATCAGCCCAGAGCCCGACGCGGGGCTCGAACTCCCGGACCGCGAGATCATGACCTGGCTGAAGTCGGACGCTTAACCGACTGCGCCACCCAGGCGCCCCGGGTTATTGTTTTTTATTAGCTGTTTCTTCGTTCCTCTTTTCCTGCTTTCTTTTGAGTGAATCAAGTTATTTTATCATTGTATTAATCTTCGCGTATATGTGTATTTTTAATGATTGTTCTGGAGATTATAATATGTATATCTAACTTACTACAATCTACATTCAAATAATATTACTATCCATAATGTAAGGACCTTACAGCCATATTACTCCACTTACCACTTGTCCCTTGTAATAATACATATTATTTCTTTGCAGGAGAGGACGGTCAAGCTGTCACTGAGGTTGCTCGACTTCCCGTTTCACACACTCATGCTTCCTTCCCTTCTTTTCCACAGATGTTGGTACCCAGGCCGCTCCTTAATAAACACCTGGCACACTAAGTTCCATCTCAATTTTGGTATACGTGCTGACGAAGCAAGCACCTAAATTCCATCTCAGAATCTACTCCTACAGCATCCAACCTGCCACAACCAAAGAAGATGATCAAACTTCCCCCCATCTTCGAAAAATTTCTTTTGATGTGGTTTTCACTCAAACTATAGCCCATCTTTTATAAAATTTTGGAGGAAGAGGTAGTCTGCCTCTGTTTCTAGCCTCCGTCTCCTCCCCTTTCAATCTAGCATAGCCCACAGTCCCACTTACCCACCTCCGTGTTGTGTCATAAGTAGCCTCCCCCCAGTCACCGGATACATTCCCGTGGACCCCTAGGGGATGCCTGAAACTGCAGATAGTACTAAACCCTATATTTATACTATGTCTTTTCCTATACATCATACCAATGATGCATTTAATTTATAGATTAGGCACAGTAAGGGATTAACAATAACTAATAATAAAATAGGACAACTGTAACAATGTACTATAATAAAAATTATATGAATAACTCTCTCTCAGAATATCATTGTACTTCTTGTGATGGTGTGAGATAATAAAATGTCTACGTGATGACATGTGAGGTGAATGACCCAGGCGTTGTGACATAGCGTGAGGCTACTACTGACTTTGTGATGATGTGTCAGAGGAGGGTCATCTGCTTTTCTTTTTTTTTTTTTTAACGTTTTTTATTTTTGAGACAGAGAGAGACAAAGCATGAACGGGGGAGGGTCAGAGAGAGGGAGACACAGAATCCGAAACAGGCTCCAGGCTCTGAGCTGTCAGCACAGAGCCCGACGCGGGGCTCGAACTCACGGACCGCGAGATCATGACCCGAGCTGAAGTCGGCCGCTTAACCGACTGAGCCACCCAGGCGCCCCGGTCATCTGCTTTTCAACCGCAGTTGACCGCAGTCACGGAAACTGCAAGAGTGAAAACACGGATGAGGGGGTGCCACTATGTTACTATTACGCTCCCAATTGCCAAGGCCGAAAGCTGACATGGCATCGTTCATTCAAGCGATCGCCAAACATTCTGAAGATTACAACAGGGAAGCTCTGTGCTCAATGCCTGACATAAAACCATGACTATACATGGTCACTGCCCACAAGTTCCTCGAGTTCATCAGATGAAGATGGAGAAAGGAGAACAGAAAAGTATACAAACGCTGTGACGGAAGAGTCTGCTGAGGAGGCGCATAGGAAGAAGTTACCAATTACACTAAGAGGGGCTTGGGCAAGAGGTTCGGGAAAGGTCAGACTATAAAAGATATAATGCATGAGCTAAATCTTAGAAGATGAACATGTGCTTCTTAGAGACACAAAACAGAGAAAGCACTTACAGAGAAAGAAAAACACGAGCTCCCTACCTGAAAGGTTATGGAGATGTGAAAACCTTGGAGTATTCCCGTACTGAAAGCAATCTGTTATGACTAAAATGATTAAGGCCTAGAATGTGTGTGTGTGTGTGTGTGTGTGTGTGTGTGTGTGTGTGTGTGTAGAGGAGTGTGGAAGATGGGATAAATGGGGGAATTCAATGAGACAAGGTTTATCTCTATCTCTCTATGTCCAGTCACCAGGCCCTTCTGAGTCTGTTTTGTAGTTACTGTGTCTGTACCATATGACTTACGACATTTTGTCTTCTGGAGTATTTGTGCAACATTGGCCATGCAGTGTATGTACCTTAAGGATAAAGATGGTGACTCATTCAGCTTTGAACTTCTCTATAGTATAGTATTCTATTCATTTTCGCCAATGTTTATGGAGTAGAATTAAAATTGGCCCTGTTATGAGGTGGAAATAAGGCAAGTGTCTATCAACATCTTTAGTATGAACTGGACACGTGATCCAGAGTGAAGGTGGGCACACTATAACCCATGGGCCAAATCTGACCCACTGCCTGGTTTTGTATGGCCTGTGAGCTAAGAATGTCTTTTGCATTTTCCAATGGTTGAAAAAAAAATCAAAGAAAACCAATGTGAATAAGGTGAAAATTATATGAAATGAAATTTCAGTGTTCATACATATAATTTTATTAGAACACAGCTATGCTTGTTCATTTACATACTGCCTGTGGCTGCTTTCATTCTATAACAGCAGTGTTAACAGAGTTGTAAGTAGTTGTAACAGAGACTGTATGGCCCATGAACCCTAGAATATTTATTATTTTGCTCTTTATACCAGCTCCTGGTAGAGAGGAAGGACCGTAGCATTTTGGGATAAACTGGATTTGAATCTGAATCTTATCTGTATCTCTATTAACTATGTTATCCCAAATGTTTAGCAACTCTTGAGTTTTCAGATAATCATTTTTAGAATGAGTAAAATCACATCTCTGATAGAGAGCTTGTATGAAAATTAATAATAAGATACCTGGAACGGAAAAAAATATCAATAAATGTGTTTCTCAACCACCACTGTCCCCACACCACTGTGTGGTATCACAGACTCTTTGAAATACAATCAATTAAATATGTAATACATTTTCTGTTGAAGATTCATACTCAGTGTTGGGCTAGTTGAACCCAAACAAAGAAAAGAAGGAAATAATGGTTTATAGGCTTTAGGTTTTACACAGCAAAGGCTTCACATAGCACATGTTTCCAGCAGTGGTCTATAATTTATAATTGATGTTTTAAATGTTATATTCAAAATACTATAAGCATACTATATTTAAAATACCTAACTACTTTCTGTTAGGATTGCTAACCAGTCCAGCCTGAGTGAGACCATTCCAAATTGGGAACATTTTAGAACAGCTATGAAAATAAATATGAACATATGATTTTGCATATGTTGATGGGCTCTCTGTGTAACCAAACAGCACCTCCTTCTCAGATTGCTTCATTTGTTGTCTGTATTGCTGAGATTCAAAGTACTTTCTGGAAGGAATCATTCCCTCTGTTTCTTTCTCTATCCCCCAATGGCACCTCGAGTTATAATATGCACTTAATAAATCCTATGAATTAGGTCCATGGATACATGGTCTTTGAAGAATTTAGAAGAAGTTCAACAAAAGAAGACAAGAGGGCTTTCCTTCCAATTCCACATGTTTTAATTTGTTTTCTTGCTCATGTCATGTTCTCATGTTTATCCCCAGTGTTCGATTCTGGGTCTGGCATGTGACAGGTGCGTAACGCGTGCTGACTGAATACGGCAACATGATATAGAGGAATAAACATGCGATCATAGTCAAGAGGCATGAGTCTGATCTTCAGTTTTACCATTTGATTCTTGAGTAATGTAAAAAAAGCCCTTTGAGACGAATTCTTATTTTCCTAATCTATAAAGTAGGAAAACAACTACTTTGCCAAACTCAGAGCTACTGCAGGGATCAAATTAAAAAGCACATGAGAATGCACTTTGTAAACTATAGTGGCTTTTAAAATGTGCTTATTACTGTAAATAATAAAAATTTACATGCTACGCCTTATAAAAGAAATTCCTAACATTTTGGTGTATTGGTTTGAGATTAGATGAAACCAAAGAAAACTAAGAGAGACAAGTTCTCAGTAAATGAGGACTAAATTGAGAAATTTGTTGGGAGAGTAGCATTTCAGTAAATGAAGGATTTTGGAAAGATATTTTCAAGGCTAACTTTTTCAGTATAGTTGTTTCTCACTTGTACAATAAATTTGTCTCTGATCCACTACATGCAAATCATATGTGTGTGTCAAATCAAGATTAAAGTAAACTAAAAAAATAAATAAATAAAGAGTCAGAAATCCTATAGCCCTCAGAAAACTTGTGGAAAAAATCCCCAATGAGCTTATTTTTAGAAATCACTTCCTAATTTATTTGGTATTAAGTGGATTTGTAAAAACTAAATTTTATTAATAGGTTTGCTATATTAACTCCCAAATATATTTGTGATTTATATATATATATATATATATATATATATATATATATATATATATATACCCCTACATCATTTGTAGTAAAAACAGGGTGCACACCAAAAATATAAAATATACATGGTAGTTAACTGACATACATTAAAAGAATTCCAGTTGGAGACTTCTGCTTCTAGCTATGAGGAAATAGCTTATAATAGAACAAACACTTCTGTCAAGAATAATTATAAAATATGAATAAAGTAAAAAGAAAATTTTTTTATTTTTTTAATGTGTATTTAATTTTGAAAGAGAGAGAGAAAACAAGCAGGGGAGGGACAGAGAGAGAGGGAGACACAGAATCTGAAGCAGGCTCCAGGCTCTGAGCTGTCAGCACACAGCCTGATGCGGGGCTCAAGCCCACAAGCCATGTGATCACGACCTGAGCTGAAGTCAGACACCCAACTGACTGAGCCATCCAGATGCCCCAAAAAAGAAAAAAGTTTGAAAACATGTGAGAGCAACCACAGCAATCAGGACTGAAGAGACTTGAAAAGCAAGAAACCACATTGAAAGGAACCTCACATTCTGTGCCACTTTTGCCATTGAGGTATTTTTCAAACTCTAAGCTCTGCAGAATAAGAGCATAAGAAACTAAGTGGGAATTGGTGGGTGAGAGGCCAAAAAGCCAAACAGTTTTTACCAGACACACACTGCTGAGGAGACAGAAATTGTACTTCAGAGACTATCAAGGTGGAGGGCCTAATCCAAGCTTTTATATGAGACCCCTAAAAAGGGGAAAAACATATCAGCTCACTAATACAGAAATTTGAAGCATCTTTTCTTTTTCATTTGTTTAATGTTTATTTATTTTTGAGAGAGAGAGAGACAGAGTGCAAGCAGGAGAGGGGCAGAGAGAGAGGGAGACATAGAATCCAAAGCAGGCTCCAGGCTCTGAGCTGTCAGCACAGAGCCCAACAGGGCTCGAACTCACAAACTGTGAGATCATGACCTGAGCCAAAGTCAGACACATAGCTGACTGAGTCACTCAGGCACCCCAGAAATTTGAGCCATCTTCATTACTGATTGGATTAAGATGTCCTTTCCCAAATCTTTCTACATGCTAAAAACAAAAGTAAATGGTCTTGAAAGGAAGATATCATTAGCCACAATCTCTACAATAATATTTAGTTAAAACTTTATTCAATATGAAAGTAAATGAGGCTAAATGAATGAAAATAAAGAGAAGAAACAGTCAACATAAACAGACCTCAGGTCACCAAGCTATTCGTATTATCAGGCACAGACTTTACAATTATAGGGATTAATATATTTTTAAAATAAACTATAGGATAAAGAATTTCAAACAAAATGATAATCTATAAAAAAATTTAAATAATAATTCTAGAATTAAAAATACAATAACTGAAATTAATAATGTAATAAACAGTTTAACAGCCAATTATATGGAATAAAAGTTGTGATTAGTAAAACAGAAGGTATACCAGTATGAAATAACCAGGTTATTTCATAACCTAATCCAAACTTTTATTAGGGTTAGGTTGACAGACCGTTAGCCAGACATATACAAAGGAAAAACAGGCCTTGGAACATCATAGTAAAAGTGCCGAAGACAAAACACAAAGAGAATATACTAAAAGCATCACAGAGCAAAAGACATTGCCTTCAAAGTTGTATATAGCAGATTGATAGCTAACTCTCCAAAGAAAGTACGAAAGTGAAAAGACACTGGGATAACATCTTTAGGTGATGAACAAAAACAACTGGCCACTTAGAATTCTATATACCAAGCAAAGATACCCTTGGAAAATGAATGTCAAATAAAGATACTTTCAGCCACACAAAAACTGAAAGAATATATTGCCAGCACACTCACATAAAAAGAAACGATGGAATTTCTTTTTCACGCTAAACAAAAATGAGGAAAGCACAGAATATGGAAAGGCCTGAAGAGCATTGGGCAGGGTAAATATTTAGCTATTTTTAAATCATATTAACTTTAAAAAGCCAGGAAGCAGTAAATGGAGGTAGAGTATTCTCAGGGGCTCACTGCTTATGAAATTATGGGAGCTCTAATTCATAGCAGAAAATTGTAAAGAAATCACATAAATTAAGAAGACAATGACAGACAACCCTACAAAACTGAGCAAAAGATTTGAATACGACCTCCAAGAGAAAAAAAAAAAAAAAGAAAAGTATACAGAAATGGCCAATATATATTTAAAAGACCAAACTCATTAGGCAACATATAAATCCAACTGACATGATGGAGGGGCTACTACCTTTCTATGCCAAACAGAATGGCTAAAATTAAGGCTTGAAATATCAAGTACTGATGAAAATGTGAAGCATCTGGAATACTCATAAGCCTCTGGTGGGAGTATGAATTAGTACAACCACTATGGAAGACTACTTGGAATTATCTACTAAAGCTTCTCATCTGCCTACCAACGACCTAGCAGTTCCAAATATACCCACCTGTTTATATATGTTCACCAAAAGAAATACAGAAATGTTTATAGCAGAACTATGTGTAACACCATAGAGAAAAACTGGAAATAAGCCAAACATTCATCAATATGGACACACAAGTTTGGTGTACTCATACACTGGAATGCTACGTGGCAATGAAAATGAACCCTACTGCTAAATGAAGCAGCACTCTAGCAAATGAAATGTTGAGTAAGAACGAATGAGACACAAGAAGTACGTACTGTAAAGTTCTTCACATAAAGTTAAAAAACAGGCACAATAATCTATGGCGATGGAACTAAAAAGAGTAGATACCTCTGTGGTAAAATCACTGAGAAGGGGAATAAGAGTGATTTATGGGGTGATGTCGTACTCTGTTTCTTGATCTGTGTGGTGGTTAGAGAGGATGTTCACTCTGTAAAAATGTATTGATCTGTGCATTTTTGATTTTTTGCACCTTTCTGTGTGTATGTTACACTTTGTAAATGGGTTGACTTACAAAGAAAGAAGCCCAAAATTCAAAAAGAGGTGAAAAATAAACCCAAAATATAAAACCTCAGAGAAAAACAAGAGGAAATTTCCCGAGAAGCCAATCCAACATATCACTTTACACACACGCGCGCACACACACACACACACACACACACACACACACAATCTACCCACAGCCTTCACAAACAACCATTTGGTTCACTTACTTTGAGCCAAACCTCCTCCTCCCTCTCCAGGCTACCTTCTGTCTGCTCACTCCTTTTATCCTGAGGTCTGTTTCCATTGGTGACACAGGGAAACCAGCCAGTGAGAGGACGGTGCTCTGGTAAATCTGGATGGTATGACGTGCAAATCTGAAATGCAATGTCAATCAAAAATTAAATGTATAAGGTGAGAGAGAAGTAAATACAATGACTCTGTAGCTCAAAACCAAAGTTTTCCTCATTTTCTGAGTGCCTAATGATCACACTATTGGCAGAAAACTTTTCTCTAAGCAGAAGAATGTCTCAATGCTCTCTGTTAACCTCAAGATATAATTTACCTGGGTAGAAAAACACACATGATAACTCTCAGCCTACCATCAACCCAGATATCTTGCCCAAAGAACAGTCCTGGAACATTTTAGGCAACTGCTCCTAGAATTAGCCATAGAAGTCTGTCCAGGATGATGGTTATGTCCTTACTGGGCAGGATCCACCAGTCCGAGGAGTGAGGCTACTGAGTCAGAAACCATTAAGCATTCAGCTGGGTAAAGGAGTCAGGGAACAGAAACACCAGAAAATTTCTCCACTTAATACTTAAGGAAGATAGACAAGCTAGACTAAAAGCCACTTCAGAGAGCTGTTACTAACTCAGAATCTCCCGACTTTCCTGGCTTCCTGTCACTGGGCACCAAGAACTCTTGAGAAAGATGCCAGATTTCACTGAAGAAGTGTAGTGAACATTGCTAGCCGCCTCCCCATATCCATTTCCCCTTACTTTCTTATTAGGAAACTCTGATTTTGTTCAAGGTGGCAGTAAATCCAGTTATAAATGTTCATCTCCTCAGAGACCTTTACAACAAAGGGTGATGACGTGACCTGGATGTGACCGATGAGATGTTGGTGGAAGTCTATAGTGTTAAACGTCCAGAAAAGCTGCCATGATTGTTTCCCAATAAAAAGGGAAAGACTCAGTTAGCGTATACGTACTTCCTGTGAACTTCCCCCATCTTCCTGCCTGAAATGCTGACTTCATGCCTGGTGGAATCATCTTATGAATAGGAGGAAGAAAGCTGCAAGCCAAGGATGGAAAGAGCTAGAATCTAGAAGATTCCAAGGTCCTTGAGGAGTCTCTCGAACTAGAGCACCAACTCCTGGCTAGTTTCTCAATCTCCTGGGGGTCTCCTGAAGTATACAATGCAATGATTTCATCCTGGCCTAAAATACCAACAGAGCTAAATCACACTTCCATTGAAATGATGGTATTGCTTATTGTTATGATGAATGGAAGAGTTTAGTTGGCAATGGTTGCATCCGGAATAGTACCCAAAAGCCAAAGCCCTTAATCTTCTTTTCAGTATTCAACTCTAATTCATAGATGTCAGTCCTTAAAGTCCTTGGAGGATCTCCTATTTATTTAGGTGGATATTCATGGAAAATTGTATACCAGAGGATTTGTTTTTAGTACTAGCTCTAGAATTTCTTCAATAATAACAGTCCTTTAAATCAAGTTATACTTTGATCTTTAATAGACTTTAAATTTCATTTGATCCTTGTGATAAACCATTGAGTTAAATGCAAAAGTTATTACTATCCCCATTTTACATATGAGAAAATTGGGGCCCAGAGAGGTTAAGTGTCCTGTCAAACCTCGTTTAGTGATAACAGTAGTAATACCAGTGAATTCAATATTGTAATCCAGGCATTCTGACTCTTTGCTACTTCTTTTTCTTCTTGTAAAATAAATTCTCCCGTATAGAAAGCCCAAGTGTAATTTCTGATATTTGTACATCTAAAGTTAATTTTGCAATGCTTCTCTGTACCTTGGAATCAGCGATTGTACAGCCAAATGTTCCTAGATGAAAACTAGTAAGGGTATGTGGGGTAAGGGAGGTGTGGGGGCAGGGTGGGGGAGATGAGATTTAATTGCTAGTCCAGAAATTTTTCATTTAATGTTACCCTATTCCGAGTTCAGTAGGGACTAAATTTGATGTCAAAGACAGGAAAGAAATGTAAGCCCCCCCATAAAGCACATGAGAGAGAGAGCTCCTTTACAATTCTGCTCAGCCTTCACTCCATTCTTCCAGCTTGATTTACCATGGAATGAGGTTCTCCAGTTACCAAGGAAGCAGGACACTTCTTGTCTTCATGAGAGGAATAAGCTTGGGTGGCCCACTGATCCACATATCCTTTGGGAGTATAGAGGCCACAGTCTATGATGCTGGTTTCCTTCTCAAAAGGTTCACATATCCCATCTCCCTCATATACGTAACATAGGCTTGGCTCCCCTGGCAAGAAATATTGTATAACATTTCAAAAAGTGTTCATAGATGTCATGGAAAACTCATTGCATTTTTTTCTCAAGTCCACAAAAGAAAATGCTGTTACTGCCAGCTAGCTTAATACCCACCCCAAACATACAGACAAAACGATGTGCGTGCACACACACACACACACACACATACACACACACACACACACACACACACACACACCTTCCTAAAGAAGAAGGATTCTTCATGGGGAGAGGAGTAGAACCCATCTCTATAATAGAAGGTATAGAAAGCAGTGGGATTTGTGAATAAAGAATAGCGAGAGAAAAGTAACCGTAAGCCGGAGGTAGAAAGAAATTTGAAGGCATCGTTAAGCAAGATCCTGAGGGAAGGAGGGGATATAAGAGTAGAAGGTAAAAGAAGAAAGAGAAGTTAAAGAAATGGTATGATGGGCTATGTACATGGATCCCCTTCATGGTTCTTGAAGTAGTAAAGTATTTGAGGGATTTGTTTTCCATTACTCTTTGTGGCTGAATCGTGTTTCCTCAACTAACTGCGCCACTGCTCTGAAAGAGACAATACGGGCACTGGGTTTTCAAGGCTTACATGCCTCTTCTTTCCTTTTGTCTTACAACAACCATGCGGGGTGTGCATTTTTTGTTTGTGTCATAAATAAGGAACATTTTGCCACAGGTCCCTTGATACGTAAGTAATAGAGCTTGGATTGGAGCCAGGCTCACAGAAGGTGGGCGCAGTGGGGTCTCTATCAAGCTGAGGCCGAGGCACTGCCTTCAAGAGCAAACAAGTGAGGAGCGAATCTGTAAGAAAACCTGCTGGAGTGTTAGCAAGTGAGCTTGTATTCCCTGGACAAGTTCCACACTTGCTCACCAGAAAACTCCTCCTAAGTGAATAGTACCAACTACAGACATGTAAACTAGCTTTCTTCAAGTGTGGAAAGCTGAGGTACAGTTAGAAAGCCACTTACTGAGTTCTGGTCCGTTTTCTACCAAAACGTAGGACAATTAACATTAGTGGCACGATTCTAATGTCTTATTTCTACTTTAAGTAATAGGACAAGATGACAGGACCAAGATTTGGAAACATAGCAACGTATAGGTACACATTCAGTAACATCGTTACTAAAATTCACTGTTACTATACCATTCTTGTTATTTTTAATTCTTCACAGCAATACCACAGGGATGCTGAAGTAATTTTTTCAGTGGCTCATCAACATGTAGCTACTAATTATTTTCCTTCACAATTTCTTCCAGTCTAAGGCCCTTCTGCTGTAAATCGGTCTCTACTTGCCAGGAATAAGCCAATGTTCCCAGGACGGGGTTCTAAGCTTATTTGGGGTTTTAAACTCCTGCATTCCATCCAACCCATGGCCTTCCCAAATCACTCCCCCAAACCCAAAGCCAATATATGTGCATTTGGAATGACTTTCCCATGATGATTTCTCTCTCTCTCATATATATGCGTATATATGTATTTACACATGTACATGTATTCATGTACATAAATATGTGTATTTAATATATATGTTTGCATTTATGTATATATAAATGTATTTTATATTATATTTTATAATGTACATATATATATGTCTTGTTTCTCTATTTATAACACTGAATATTTCTTCTTGCTTCTATTTTTTTCACCATGGACTTAAAATTTTTGCCTGTTTTTTCAAGTCCGTCTAAAAACAACAGGCCATTTAAAAATATATATATTTCACCATGGTCCCTTCAATCCTAATTTTTGAGAAATAATGGAATATAACTATATGCTGCGCCATGCTATGAGCATATTATACAATGAAACAGAAGTCTAACTGTGGAATGGATCATCTTAGCCTTACCCTGTAAAGTTAAAATAACTTAGATGCAGTCTTACTGGATTTGGAGGCTAAGGAAACAGGAGCCAAGTTTAATGGGATCAAATGTGTTAGAAACAAAACAAGGTGTACTGTTAAGTTAAAGGAGGCTTGAGCTGTACTGGAGGAGACACAGCATTAAGAGAATACATGTGTGCGTGTATGTGTGTATGTGTGTATTCAATGAGCCCATTATGTTACCACACACACACACACACACACACACACACACACACACACACGCACTGCAAACAGAGGTGGCATTAACAAATACTTGTGTACAGAAAAGGGGAGGTAATCGGTTCGGTGTATTCTGTACAGCCAGACCACATCTGGAGTATTGAATTCCTTTCTGGGCATTGACCACATGAAACATGCCAGGTTAGGGTAAATAGGAAAGGGTCTGGAAACCTAATCACATGAGGGGATGTTTGGATTGGAAAGGAGAATAATGGGGAGGCATTTCAAATATCTGAATGGTAGTCAAATAAAACAGGGAAAAAATTATCCTCTGTAGTTTCATAGCAGGGCAAAAGCACTTGATTAAGCATGAGGAAAGCTGGGCTCCAGTGCTGGCCCTTCAGAGCCTCCTTGTATGCCTGTGGATTAGTCACTACAATGCTCTGAGCCTCAGTTTCCAAACCGGAGAAGAGGAGAAGGATCGTATTGCAACAGATAAAGCCATTCTTAAGTAGAGTGGTGCATTTTAAGATGTGTCCTTCACTGCTAGAAGTATGTAAGCAGAAGCTAGAGGCCTCTCTCTCAAGAACTGGCAGAAGAGATTTCTACACAGGAAGGAGGCCAGACTCCAAATCCCAGTTAGACTGCACACATGAAGGGAGCAGGGCCTCTATCAGACTCATGGTACCTGGCGGGCACTGCCTATGTTTTGTTAGATGGACGGATGAAAGACTCCTAAGATTCTATAATTTTGTGAATCTACTCTAGGTAGCAGGAGAATTTGTGCATCCTGTACAGTATTTTACACCTTAATTATACATTATTACAATCATATCCTACTTTACCTTGTGATTTAGAGGCATTAAGATATTTTTCAAAGCATCACTCTTTACAAAATTTTGGTGAATGGTTACGTTCCACAGAAACACTGCATCGTATACAGATGGGAGTAAAAAAATAATAATAATCTACATGTAAGGAGCCCATTGATGATGTCTTTAACCAGAATTGGGAGAAGTTTCCTACATGGTCTTCCTGCATGGCAAGAACCTAGAGTCAAAGCCACCTAGTGATAACTTATTGCTAGTGATTTGCCGGGATTAAGCGGTGTTAGGACTCCCCGTCATCAGTCATTATCTTACCTATGAAACACAGCCGCCAAGAGGTATCTTGCAGTCTCTTTGGCTTAGAATGTTTCCCGCACTGATTTTTATATAAAACCTCTGATTGTGCTGCTTGGCTGGTGTTTTGGTGGTAGACATGAGGACCCAAGGGCAATCCTTGGTAACATTAATCAAGGAGGCAGTGTACCCCAGTGGTTTCTATTTAGATTCTAGAACCTCACTTCCTTGGTTCAAATCCCATATTATTTAAGCTCTCTGCGCCTCAGATTGATCTCCTCATAGTTCATGTAGGGATTAAATGAGATACTATAGGTGGGGTGACTGGGTGGCTCAGTCAGTTAAGTGTCTGACTTCAGCTCAGGTCATGATCTCACGGTTCATGGGTGCAAGCCCCGCGGGGGACTCTGTGCTGACAGCTCGGCGCCTGGAGCCTGCTCTGGATTCTGCATCTCCCCCTCTCTCTGCCCCTCCCTTGTTCATGCCCTCTCTCTCTCTCTCTCCTCTCAAAAATAAACATTAAAAAAATTTTTTTAATGCGATACTATAGATGAAAGTTAGTGCCCGCCTGGCACACCACAGACACACCAAATGTCATTGTTGTTATCATTCAGCTATATGTTATAGGATATCAAAAGCTCATGGAAATAAGACACGGAGACACCTGCAGAAACAGGACATAAGCCTAGGTGGTGGTCCTCCACGCACCTGCGCAGTGGAAGCCTTCCTCCAGCTGGCACGCCCTTGAGCAGCCATCTCCGCTCAGAAGGTCCCCATCATCACATTCTTCTCCCAGGCTCCTAGAAGGTCAAAACATACACTCTTATATACACACAGGCATAAAATAGTTTTCTTTTAAATTATTAAAATCCCTCATTATACATTAAAAAGTGCAAGCTGGAGAAAAGCAGGCGCTAAGAGAATGCTCTTACATAAAGAGTAGCTCACATCTCAGAAACATCTAGGAGATCCACGGGGGTCCTTCCAGGGTTTCCAGTAGATGGCATTAAGCTAGAAAAGGCCTGCCAGCCCTATGATGAGTGAAATCTTAAAAACAGCTGGTTTGGTGAGGAGGAAACCTGCCTGTCTATATGTTGTTCTGTTTTCTATTCTCTTTTATCTGATATTTCTTTGTGTTTTCATTGTTTTATTCTATCTAGACACAGTTGCTATTAAAGTTAGGGTTTTGTAAGCTTGAAATCTTCTGTTTTATATACCAAGAGACTCAGCAGCCTGATTGCTGCCTGGTCTCCGTCCAGGGCAAAGCTAAGGCCCCGTCAGGTCCTGATTCCCTACTACCACCTGGTGGCAGCTATCATATATTGCAGGGGAGAAATAAATACTGGGAGAAGAAAAATGTCATCGTTTTGTTTTGAACCTGAAAAGCTGGACACAGCTGGTGACTAATTTGGATTGGGGTGGGAGAGTTAGTTTAGACTGAGGGCTACAGGAAGCATGTTATGGGAACGAAACAGGTAACACAGATGTGGCCATTGTAAAATGGATGGAGGGTTACCGTTTTTTTCTTCTTGACTTTGCACCAAAACGGACACATATTTTAACTCCAGTAGACAAAGGGTTTGGGCATGCTAATGTGCTTTCAGATGAGGACATAACTAATAGCTCTAACCATTGTCTAAACTGTGCCTCCCCACAGGGATGGAGTGAAGATTAAGTTATTGGATATGAGAATGCTTTCATATGAATTAAAAGCATGTTATGAACGTAATTATATAATAATGTGTTAAATGGTAAGATGCCAACGGAGAAAGGATAACAGATATGAAAAACAACATGATTGAAGAAATCAAGGAAACTTCAAATTCCTTCTTTCTTGGAAGATAAGCCAGCTGAGGCACTGCTACCCAACAGAAAGATGAGCGTCACACACATCATCTTTCATTTTCTAGTAGTCACGTTAAAAGAAAGAAATAGGCGGAATTAGTTTTAATGATACATTTCATCAAACTCGAGACATCCAAAATAGTGTCATTTTAGTAATGTAATCGGTATGAAAATGATTAATAAAGCACATTACATTCTTTTACACATCCCACATCTTTGAAATCTGATGGGTATTTTTCACTTCCAATACATCTGGGTCCAAACACTTGATCTGTATTTAGATTTCATAAACTCTATTGTTGGAAAAGTAGATTCATCTACCCAAGTTGTTCCAAATATATTTAAAGGTTTTCTGATAACTGAATCAAGTAAGTTTTTAAATTAAATTGAAACTACTTAAAATTAAATAAAATTCCGTTTCTTGGCTGCGCTTGCCACACTTCCACACGTGGCTCGGATGTCCCACATGGGCAGACTGAGATGATCGCTTCCAAATAAATGTGGCTCACAAGTCAGGGCCTCCACAGTGTTTGCTCTGATGGTCTTACTGTGGTGTTATCCAGTGTGACGAAACTATATTATAACTAGTCTCAGGATGACTTCTGGGGCATCTGTGATCCCCTTAGATTGAATCTATACATTTGTCAAGCTTCAAACAGTGGGTTAAACAATTTGCATGGCTCCTTCTTGCTGTGTGTGGAGTGGAGGCCGTGCCTCTGGCTGAGACAAAGCTGTAATTCACAGGTTTCTTCCCACTGGGTGGTGAACCATTTATGACTCTTTATAGGGAGGGAATACAGGCAGGAAACAGGAATGTTTGGACGAGGAAACTTGTGAGGCCCAGCAGCCAAGCAGATGCTCCTTCAGGTAAAGCTGTTTCAAGGCACAGGAGAGAAGGTGCAAGAGCAAGTTGGGAAGGGCTCTTCAGCCCTTCCTGTCCCCAGACCCCCAGGCAGAGGTGGCATCCTGGGGCCTCCAGGCAGCCACCATCAGAGAAGTGCGGTGGGAGATACCTAGGGCAGAGTGTTTTGCTCAAGGAGGCTTCTGCCTGGGTAGTCCTGGTAACCAAGCCTCCCAAACAGACTTAACTTAACTGGTGGGCGGCAGACTTCGAAAGAGGTGGCCAGAGCAGGGAGAGCATCAACAGCAGCCAGCCTTACTCTGTACAGAGCCCCGGGGAGGAGCCCGGCAGAGACGGAGGAAGCTGGGTGCAAAGCTGAGACCGCGGTAGGCAGAGGTAGCAGCCAACTAGCAAGGTCGGGGTATCGGCGAGGTTTGCCTTACACCAAAGGTTAAAATCTTTGAACAGGCAAAGAAACAGGCAGTGTTCAGGGACGGCTAAGCAATGCGATGGGCTCCCAAGAAAGGCTACAGAACTGCTTTCTACTAGGGCGTCAGGATACTATGTGTTTTCACCCAGTCTGGGAAATTAAAAAGAGGCCATCTTATTAGCATGCAGAATCTAAGACACATCACAGCGCCTGGCCATCCGGTCTCCTACTGCCACAGTTCTATACAACGAACATATCAGGTCAGACGAGCATTCAGGACAGGTTAATACAGGGCAACTGGTGGGACATGGGGGCGTTTTCAGTGCTAGATTTGGAAAAGTCCCAGACAAACCGGCGTGAATTAGTCCCCTAGGCTGATACCACAAAAGGGAAACAGAAAAAGGAACACGGTGTGTTAAGAAGGCAAAGTAGTGATTTCATCCTTACCTTGGTAGTTTTACAGAATGGCTGTAAATACACCACAGTCAGGTCTCCTAGGGGTCAAGTGAGCCAGTGAAGCTGAGAACCCTATAGGGACTTTCCCCAGGTCACACAGCTAGTCAGGGGTATGGGACAGGACACTGATTCGAAACATACCCTCACCTGGTCTTTTAGCATCATCTGACATACAACCTTCTCCCTTATAAATTCCTTCCCTCAGTCACTGTCAGCACTTGTCCTTTGAAACCTTAAGAGCTGCCTGCCACCCCCTGAATCAGCCCCAGTATCTCAGTACCCTGCAGTGAGCTCTAAATAAAAGTGAGCTTCTCCTCAACTAAGATGTGAGTGATCTCTCAAGATCACTACCAGGTCCTAGATTTTGTTTGATGCTAGAATCACATAGTGCCTCCAATTTCCAAGACAAGTCAAACTGAAACTCAAGATTAACCCTCCTGTTCAGGGTACGGCAGGGCATCCTTGCTCACACATTCCCATGTACCCGCTACTCACCCTGCCACCTTCCCGTCTCCGCAGTAAGGAGCTCCATGGATGTGGCTCAGCGGAGGCGAGGCTTCTCCTAGTTCTGTTCCAGCTCCAGCTTGAACTTGGTACCGATACAGCTGCCCAGGTGTGACCTCCCTGTGGAAACCAATGAGCCGTGACCATTACACCCAGAAAGTGAGACGCTGCCCTGGGTCCTTTGCAGATGGCTTGCAGGGGTTTAAAAGAAATATTATGGGGAACATAAATGTTAAACATATGCTACGTTATGTAAATCCAAGTTCGGGCACACAGCCTTACACAGCAGCAGGAGGTTTGCAGACATATTGGTTTCTGTATTCCCAGTATGTCCCACATAGTATACATGCAGTAAATGGTTGCTAGAGAGAACCACCGAATTAACCAACAGTCCTATACAATCTAGGAGGATGGCATTTCAAGTATACCTTTATCGTGTTAAAAAAAACAACCACAAGCCAACTATTGGAAAACCAGCCATCTGCATTCTCGAAGTAATCAAAGACACCGACGAGGAAAGCGTTAGTGTTTGGACTCAGCAGGGTCCTTCCTGGGTCTTCGGGTCACAGTTTTCTTGGGTTTCGAGAGAATTCTTGTCTTAAAGAGTCTGAGTCCTCAGGGGGAAGGACAAACTCTTTCCTAGAAGGAGGGGACAACAGCTTCCGCCATCATTCTTGGGATGCCAAAAATCCCACAACTAGGAATATGTTAAATGACTCCCCACCTGTAGCCCTGCCCAAATTTATATACACCAGGAATTGGGTTTTATTGGTTGACTCCAGAGATGGAAGGAATTTATCAGACTCTCTCTAGAACCTGAGCGCACTGATCAGGTAGAGGCATGAAAGACAGAACATTTAAGTGGGGGTAAGGGACTCAAGAGAGGGCTGCTGTTTCCAAAAATAAACTCTGCCCTTCTCTTAATTTTGCTCAGTGCCTGCCCAGATTGGAAAACTCCCACCAAAGTCAAGCTCGAATGGGAGTTACTTAGGAGGACAGGATCCCAGAGGGTTAAGGGGACTGCCATGAATGGCCGCCACAAATCTCCTGCCAACAGCCTCTCCTCCTTAACAGATTCTTCAACTCAGCCACTCTCTTGCTTAATGCCGCAGCCAGCCAACGGGAAATACTGTGGGGTCTCAGAAACATCTTTAAAAACCTCCCTAGTGGCTTTTGATTATTTTAATAGGAAAGACATCTAAATATTAAAGACTTTTCAAGCTCCACATCGGCTTTTTTTAGGGAAACAATCTTCTCACGAGAGTGCCAGATATTTCGAAAGCAAAAGCAATTTTTTATTCTAATCAATTCTGATGGCTCCCTTTTCAGAGTGGTTTCTGTCAGACTTCTCATCCAGCCACGCATAAAAGTCTCACACTGCCCCGCAGCTGGGAAAAGATTGGCCGGGAGCGTCAAAATGTGTTTACGCTTCTTGTGGAGAAACTCAGCAGCAGGTTGCCCGAACCTTCAATGACCTGAGTTTATAAATGGCACCGTGTCACAAAGGAAAGGGAACCAAAACAAGACTCGGTCATAAAACTGGATTTTAATCCTGAGTCTGCCACAGGTAGCTGTTCAACCAAATTGAAGTGAAGTCTTAGTTTTCGCATCCACAAAATGGGGTACGACTGACTTTAAAGGTTGTGTGTGTTTGTGTGTGTGTGTGTGTGTGTGTGTGTGTGTGTGTGAATGCATGTGTGGATACCATGTTAGATGCCAAAGGTCATTTTAACTGCCTTATTAGAGAAGCTTGAAAACTGATTTTTCTTTTAAAATCTGTCCCATGAGCTCCCCTCTCATTTTCATGAGCTTTGTGCCCATTTCATTGTCCCCCAGGTGTAATTCAGAGAGCAGGTATGACAAGAAAACTGGAGTAAAGCTCAAGGTGAACGTCGTCCTCTACTTTCGAGCAGCTATGGTAGACTGCAAATTGGCCTCGGTTCCTTCCGTCCCACGTTCACGCCCCTCCGCAATGTGACGTCGCTATTCCTCCCATCAAGAGACAGAGTCCATTTTGCCACCCCTTGCGTCTGGCATTGGCCGTGTGACTTGCTGTGGCTAGCGGGACGTCAGCACAAGTAACGTACGAGCAGGTGGGGGCTTGCCCCCCCTGCTGCTGGTGCCCTCCCATCCACCGTGAGGACAAGCCCACGTGAAGCCTGCCAGGGAATGAGAGGTCATGGTCGTCTTCCCAGCCCTGCCGGCTGTTTCAGCTCAGCCAACAGGTACAGGAGCTTGACCGGGACCGTCTCCGCTGACCACGCCAGTCCAGGTGACAGCACCCAGCTGACCCGAAGGATCATGAAAAATAGTGTTGGTGGGGCACCTGGGTGGCTTAGTCGGTTAAGTATCCGACTCCTGATTTCAGCTCAGGTCATAATCTCGTGGTTCATTGGATCCAGCCCCGCATCAGGCTCTGCACTAACAGTGTGGACCCTGCTGGGGATTCCCTCTCCCTCTCTCTCTCTCTCTCTCTCTCTCTCTCTCTCTCTCTCACTCTCACTTTCTCCCCCTCCCCCACTCGTGTGCACTCTCTCTCTCTCTCTCTGTCTCTCAAAATAAATAAATAAAACTTAAAAAAAAAAGAAAAATGTTTGTTGGTTTAGCCTACTTCATTTTGTGATTATTTTCAACGCAACAAACACTAATCTAGCACCTCTGGTACCATTTTTGTTTTACCCCAAGTTCTGGGCAGTCTCTGAGGAAAGTTATAAGGCGGGGGTAATGTGCCTTTGGGGATACAAACCTTCTCCTTTAGACCTTGAACTCTTTGGCGCCAATGATCTTACCTTACTTAGTCTGTGTTACCAGCACTGAGCACACAGTGCCAGGAACACAGCACAACTCACTAAGCGTAGAAGGAACAGAAGAAAGAGAAAAGGGAGCTGGAAGGGGAAGGGAAAGAGAGAGAGGGAAAGAGGGAGGAGCAAAAGAGGGAAGCGTGAAACACACATCAGGAATGAGTCTTGAAATGAAGGTGTGCCTGCAGGACACTTGGCTTCCTCGCTCAGCTATGAAGAGTTAACTACCGTCTTCAAATGGTAGAGGAGCTGTGGCAGATTATCCAAAAGTTACAGCAAGGATCAGAAATTAAATTGTGTCACTAGACAGCAGTCGACTCTGTTCAACTTATTTGTGGCAAATACTTTCAGTCCAGCAGAAGCACCTCAGAGAAGAACCTCTTTTTTTTTCCATGATCCTAATGATGGCAACATTACTCAGAATACTTGCTCGCCCCTTCCTGGGAAATATTTTTCTTCATCTCAGATACGCCACTTTAGAATAAAATCCCCTCTGGGATTCTGAACATTTCTCCAGCTAAGGGCATGTTGGAATGGAAAAAAGTGGGAAAGGGGAAGCAAGACCCACTCCCAAAGCCCCAGGAAGCCCCATGGTTTAGAAAGCCCTACTGCCCAACTCACACGTCCGTGAACTTCCTGTGAGGATTTGTCACCACCATGGGCAAGCCATTGGCAAATGGGGGCTCACGAAGAACCTGGTACCTCACAGGCCTGCAGCCAGAGCACAGGGGACTATGGGGCTGGGAAGTTAGCAGAGCTGCGTCAATCTCCATCCGCTCATCAAAGGTGTAGACCTTCACCCCAGAGACCTTCCCGTCCACATGCAGTTTGATAGTGAGTGGGGTGTCACAGAAAGTGTCTAAGGGGCCCAGGTGCACAGACTCCTGGTGTTCCAGCAAGATCTCCGTGTCAAAGAGTGCCTGGGAGGAGTCCATGGAGAGGTAGGTGACCCATAGGGTAAGGGTGTCAGCTTGGACCGGGTGCTGGAAGAGCAGCTCCAGGCTACAGCCTTCCGAAGGGCAGGGGACCGTCATGTTCATATGGTACAGGTGGAGCTCGGGACTCCAGGCCTGCAAGCTTGGCTCACAGGGCTGGTCCACGTCTGGAGGCCCTGAGGGAGGTGAACAGAAAGACAGATGCATCAGGAACTGCCATTAAGTCTAAAAACGAGTAGCTCACATGAGCAACCAGAAAGAAGAAAGAAGAGAGCTTTGAGCCAATCCCCACAGAAGTTGGTCGACATCGTGGGGTAGATCTTCAGTCCTACTGAGGACAAACGTGTGACAATTTAGAAGTATTGTGTCTTGCTCCATACCCCTATACATGGGGCCTCTAATAAGCGAAGTCCAGCAAGGCTTCCAGAATGGAGTGGGCCCACGTGGAAACATGAAGCTAATGCAGACAAGGTAAGTCATGTCCTTAAAGAGTCCTTGATCAGAGGAGAATTATTTGTACTGAGTTTATTAATAATGTATGATAAATCAATGCTTCTGAAACCCTGTTTTATTTATTAATAAGGCCAATGTTTGTTTCGGTCCGTCACTACATTTTGTTTAACTAGGCTCCCCGCGAAACTTTTTTCATTCCCTAAGATCACACCTTAGCAGTCCTTCCAAATGACTTTTAGCCGAATTTTACAACCATACGTTGAGATTTCCCTTTTAGTTCAGGTATGAGCAGTTAGGTCACTGCATGGAGGAAACTGCAGGCAGGAAATAGAAGCATGTATTTCTGATTGGGGAGAAAAATAGATATTCAGTAGCTAAGCAAAAAAGGGACGGTCAAAAATCAAATATTGCAAATATATTAAGGTCAGTTCTGTGAAAATAATCTATACAAATGGTGTTCTTTCATATCACACAAGGGGAAATTCAGGAAAAAGTGCTAAATTAGAATCAGCAGAGTCACAATCTAATTGGTGCCATGCCATTAGCTGTGTGACCACGTAAGTCTTTATAAGCCTCAATTTCCTCACTGATGAAATAAGTACTATTTAACCCCTGGGTTACTAGGTTAGTGTGAAAGACCTATACAATGTTCCATGGAAACATTTGCAAATTACATTTGCAAAAACAGAATTATTTAGCCCTTCAGAATTTGGAAAATAAAGAATGCTCCAAAACCCAGAGGAGACAAATTCAAATGTGTGGGGTGGGTGGGGGTGGGTGTGTGTGTGTGTGTGTGTGTGTGTGTGTGTGTGTGTGTTACGTCTCACAGTCCTTATTATCTTTGGCCTGTACTGTAAATCCATTCATTCATTTATTCATCCATTCAACAAAAAATGACTGTGTACCTCCTTTACACCTAGCACTGATCTGGGCATCGAAGAAAGATAAGCAACAAAGATTAAGTCATAATTCTCACAATAGGGTGATAGGGCACAATACTAGACAAAGTGGTAATGGCATCTTTGAAGAAAAATGAAAAAGGATAAAAGGCTAGAGAGGGATAGGGTCTAATTTAGATTACAGAGCCAGGAGTTCATTCCAGAAAGATATTTAAGCAGGGAATGTGGTTCCATTTTCTCTTCTTCATTGCATTTTAGAAAGTAGTTGGTGGTCAGTAAGTGTTCGTTAAGTAGGTTTGGATCGTATCTGTAGATATGCGTGTTTGTGCACACTCTGCCGGGGAGTCAATCACTTTCATTGTGTATATTTTAAGTACGACTGGGTTCTCCATCTTTTCAAAGCAAAGGAAGACCAGTATTTCTTAGTGGTATTTTCCAATAGCTGTCCCCAAAATATTAGCCGAGTAAAACCCCTTGGAAGCCAACCCAACAGCACCACTGTCTCAGAACATTTTTATCATGATCTCATGGTAAGACAGGAAGCGGAGGCCTTGAAAGCTGATTTGATTTGCCTCGAGACACGATTCAACAATTAGAACCCAGACCTTCTAATTCCTTTCACCTCTACCACATAACTTTAAAGTCTGCCAAGAATTAAAAGGAGAGAAATTCAGAGCCAGGGAGTTGAATGGCCATTAAAACACTAGTACAGGACAATCTGTTTGCCACAGAAAAGACTTTTTATGAAATGCCAATCTCCACATGAGTCCAACACAATGCCAATGTGAATTTCAGAGTCGTTTTCCATTCTTCCTTGAAAACTCCCATCTGAAAAAAGTTCTATATGTCCAATCAGAATCAAGTACAATGTCTCCCTCCCAATTTCTCCTTGAGGCTCCCGTCATTTGAGTGACTGGGAGCTCAAAGGGACATGTTACAGACACTGTTGACTCTAAAACCACTGTCCTTTTTCTTTTCTTTTTTCTTTGTCAGAATCAAGAGTGCAAACTAACTCAAACAGGACTGTGTCCAATTCATCTCACTAAGCAGTTTTCATGATCTTAATAAATACAAGAAAAAGAAAAAGATGACAACGAGGTAAACACTGAAGATGATGGAGATGGAAGAAGTCAGGCCATTCAACGGAAGGTGCTAAAACCCCTGTCAACAGCATTTTCTGGACTTGAACTAGGATAACATTTATGCTTGAATTTGTCCTAGAGGCCTTGCTGTACGTATGTGAGTGAGTATTAACTGAGAAGTATGGTGAGGACCAGGAAAAGGGACAGCTAAAAACACTTTCCCCCTCCAAGAGTCTAGGATGTAACTTAGATCACATCCAAAGCACAACCAGTACCCCGTGAATAATGGACTCATAAAATAGCATAGATGAGAACGATCAGTTTGGAACACCTAGTCCACCCCACCTCCACCCCCACCCCCACCCAGACTGGCTTGGGCCGAACGTCGGTGTTCCCTGCAATGTGTTCTCTATTACTCTCCTGATAGAGATCAGCTTACACTGTTATGTGGCAAGGCAGCTCTGTGGGCTGGTAGGGGTGCGTAATACTGAACGCCTGAGCTCTCATCCTGAAGTCACCCCCTGAGCTCAGCTGTCCTTCTCCATCCCTCTGTCTTCTATGCTGACCTCTGCTCTGCCACAGCCATCGGGCCTCCATGCTAAGCACACGTGGGACACACGAAGGTACCAGACAGTCTTTCCCAGGCCCCTGGAGACACATCCAGCAAACCACACACACACACACACACACACACACACACACACACACACACGGGCTCCCTTCTTCTCACCATGCCACTGCTCCCCCCTCCCCCCCACCCCCATCCTCAGCAGCCATCAGGTATAAACAAAAAAGCTATGGTGCTTTACCCACAGCCTCCTCTGGAGTCCAGTAACCTGAGGAGTCACACACACGCCGGGAGGAAGCTGCGTGCACGTACTGACGGAATGTCCCATCTTCAGCGCAGGCACCACACACGCTGCCTGGGACCCTGGGAAGATGAAGGGGGAAGGGACACAAGGAGAAGTGGTCAGGTGAACTGGGATCACAAAATTCGAAATTTGGAAGGCCTCTGGGGACGGGGGAGTGGCGATGGGTAGTGAGGCCCCGGGGGGTAACTGGGAACACAACTCTTTCTCAACTCATTTCCTTCTGGGGTAGACCTCCTCTTTTAAAAATTCATAGTGACATGAAAATCTCAAGGTTATGAAGCAGAAGAATTTAACTAAGTCATAAAGGAGGCCTGTGGAGATGAAAGCGGACAGCTTCTATCCTAGGAACATTCAACCCAAAATAATTATGATCTGATCTTTCAGCATAAGACCCCTAACTAGGCTGACTTTTAATAACCCGTCCCAAGACCCCTTCCATTGCTCCCAACTAAAACAGACAGCAATTTTCAGAGTAAACTCATTGACTATATGTGGCCTTATGTTTTAAACTCCTCACTTGATGTATGAAAGTCATGTGAAATGTGATGCCCCCTGGCTCTCCATCGCCTGTGTGAATACCTCCAGATTTCTTACCATGATCCAAGGTTCTTCACGAGCTAACTCCAGCCTTACTCACTTTCGTTCCTTTATGAACTTATGTCCCCAGCACAATGAACTCATCACCATTCCTCAAATATACAGCCCTTCTCACAGCTCTGTGAAACATGCTCTTCTCTCTCCTGAAAAAAATAGCCTTTTAAAGCGTCTCTGCTTAACAAACTCCTATTCATCCTTCAAAGCCCCTTCACATGTAACCTCGGCAGTGGTATTTATGTCTACTCTTCTGCCTGGCAGGCGCTCTCTCTCCTCTACGCACGCACTGCAAGTTCCGGCTCCTGTCTCAGGGCAGGACATTCCCGTTCTCTCCTTTGCCTCTGAGCAGGCCCAGACCAAGTTCCAGTCTTTCTATGCCCAGCAGTTAGCATAGGGACTGGCTTCAGCCATCCCTCTGTAAGAGCTTGTTTTATGAGCATCCCTGAGACTATCAGCACACTCTACAAGGAGCTCTTCAACAGCCAAATGACAAGGTGAGAGCACTTGATGAGGCTCATCTCTGATACTTAGAATCTTTTTAGAAGCCCAGCTGGGCATCTGAAAATGGAGGCATTAAGCCAAGGTCTCTCCCAGCTAGAGAGAGAAAATGAATACCGTGTAATAGACTAGAAAAATAATATGATTGTTAAATAGAGATAATAATTATGCGATTGGCTCCCTTTTCTTCCAAGCTCCCGTTTTTAAGCACCTTATATACCTGGCGTGGTGCCACAAGGCGCTTTTCATAAATCATTTCTAATCCCTACAAGAACTCTTGTGTTTACAAATGAGGACACTCAGGCTCAGAGAGATTAAGTCAACTGCCTAAGGTCACAGCAAGTTCCTTAATTCCTTTCCGCAAGTTCCCCAAAACCATCCAATGTCCGGGACCTTGGCAATGAAGAGGTGCAGTTAACTCGAACCTCTGACTCGGGTTAGCACCCACTTCTAACGTGGACACAACTCCAAACCACACTTCCTTGATGTACTTGGCCTCTCCAGGGCCGCTGCTGAGTGCGTGGTTGGGCTCCTCTCTGACATAAGAATTCCAAATACCTACTGGGGAGGAGTAAACACAACTCCGAGCGTGACACAAATCGCTGGGTGTGTGACGCGAGTCTCCCCGACATGCATGTTGGGAGGCCTCCACGCTGTGGCCCACCTAGCTGAGAAAACGAAGCAAATTACAGCCTTTTCTGCCAACAGACTCACGGCATGCCAGTACTGATGTCTGCTCTATCGTAACGTTTGTACCAGAGGGAGAACTGAGAGATTAAATTGTTTACGTGTGTTACATAAACTGATATAAAACTCCGGTCTGCACATGCCCACAGGAGGACTTACTGTTCAGCCAGTCCGACTGAAGTTGCACAGGGTCGCCCTTGCGGGAAGAGGATTCTTAAACACATCACATTTGTTGACTCACAGATGGAGCCCAGTGAAGCCTGGGTGCTGATGGCCATCAGAGCTGCTCTGTAGGATCGTTAAGTGCTAAGTCACATCACGCACTGGGCACGCATCAAGGTACTGAGGACGGGTCCCAAGATCCAGCAGGCTGGGAACACCACTTTGAAAACCGATTCGCCTGCTTGCCCTCATCCCTGTCTCTCCCTGTCTTTTCTCCCTGGCTTTCGGCAAAGGCGGAGTGCACGGAAACATGCTCCGGGGACATGGAGCTCAGATGCTGGGGTTGCACACCCAGGGGGAAGTTCTAAGTAGAAGAGGGGCTATCTACCTTCTAAATGGGAAAGCTCGAAGTTCATAGAAATAATCGGTTCCAGGTTTCCCGTTTCTGCAATTCGAGCAGATGCCACGCTTTCACCTCTGCTCGGTTGCGGGGTCTGGGGCTAGCCACCATACGCCTCTCTGGGGCTCGGGTCTCTCACTCATGGGGCAGGAGTCGTGCTCGCCACAAGGACCGAGGAAGACAACTGCCGGTACGATACCCAGCGCAACGCTTCACACAAAGATGGACCAAAGAGACAAGAGCCACTGCTGTCATTGCAAAGACAGTGGCAGGGCCTGGCAGTGGAGAGCCCGCACAGGCCAGTGGTGGAGTTGTGGCCCTTTCCAGAGAACCCACATTCCCCCAGACTCCCAGCACTGTCACAGGGGATGCTTTTCCTACCTTCTCTCCTCTTTTACACCTTCCCCGGTATTCATTTATACCAGTATGCAAAGGATAAGTAAGGAACTAATTTTAGGTATAATGATTCTCTTCAAAAAAAAAAAAAAAACAAAAAAACCACGTATCAGGTGTCTATTGTGGCAGGCCAAGGGACAAAGATACAAAAAATAGTCCTGCCCCCAGGGAGTGGCAGTGAAACGGGGCAAATGGGAGAACACACAGATAAGAACAACTCCGTAAGACAGTAAGCCATCAGTGGGGCAGGCACCAGGTACAAAAGGAAGCAGAGAAGGCATTAGAAACACCACAAAAGTCGGTTAAGCCCCTTACACAGCCCCTTACACAGTGAATAACCTGCCACCCCCCCACCTCCAGCGGCCTGAACATACCACACTTCCCCCCAACACCACTGTGCAGGCAGCAAGTCTCGGCCCCTCGCCCCTCACACCAGGGAGGATTGGTTGACCTGGACAGGTAGCAACTGCCACCTCAGCTCTGTCAGCTCATCTTCATCACCTTTGTCAACCTCTTCAAGGCTCTGGAAGCATGCCTGATCTGACCATGACAGGCCCCTCGCCAAGGAGTAAGCACGTATGACGAGCCAGGGGCTTACCTGACAGCCCCGTGAGCTCTCCCAGGGGGAGGACGACTATGGAGGGCGGCCCTGAGCAGTGGTCTGCAGGTTTGCAGACCCAAACCGGGGCTCCCCTCACTTCGCATCCTTCGCCCTGCATGTCCAACATGCCCCAGAGACCCCAGAGACATGCCCTCACCCGCGGCAAGCGCCTCTCTCACCTGTCGTGCACAACCCCACTGATTGGAGGAAGCCAGTGGATGGTGAGGGAGGTGTGGGTCTGCCCGATGACCATGGGTGGGATGGGAATGGGGGTGGGCTTCCGGCTTTGACTCCACTGCTGATACACAAGGTCCAAATAGCAATGCATCCGGGCCACCTGGTTAGGGGTGAAGCTGTCAGTGCAGTCATCATCTGTGGAGACAAAAAAAAAAAAAGGAACAGGAGAGATGAAGGCTCTAACCGCCAAGGCCCACTGAAGCAGGGGTGAATTCTGCCTTGCTCACACCCTGAGTCACTTAACACAAAGCCTCACACGTACTGGGTTCCCCAGGGACTTGTCAGGCGAATAAATGTATGCTGTTCCAGAGAGTATGTAAGCCACAGTGGGAAAGAGAAGGCAGAGAAGAGCACTGCTGATCCCTAAAGCAGGGCCAGTACCTTGCTATGAGGCCGAGCCAGGGGGGGGAGACTCAAGCCCTGGGGTAAAAGATTACTCGGAGCTGACGGTTACTTATTCAGGAAACCACAAGATGGCAGTGTTTCAACATATGGCCTTTTTACTCATGAACATCTCCAGAGTTGCAGACACCTGTTTCATACCCAGTGACTGCCAAGGTTAGGGAGGATTCGGTGGAGACGCTCAAGGAAAGAGAGAGCCAAAATGTCAAGGATGCAGCAGGACTGGGAACGGTGGTCCTTACCTTCTTTTTGGGGCCTGCAACATCTCCCTGTTAACATAATTTTCATAGGGCTGGAAAAGGAGTTATTTTAGTTTCAGAGCTTTTTTAAAAAATATATTTACTTATGTTGGGGGAGAGTGCCAGCGGGGGTGGGGGGCAGAGAGTGGGGGCCAGAGGCTCTGAAGAGGGCTCTGCGCTGACAGCCTGACGGCAGCCAGCCCTAGGTGGGGCTTGAACTCACGAACCACAAGATTATGACCTGAGCCGAAGTCGGTCACCCAGCTGACTGAGCCACCCAGGCGCCCCTCAGAGCTTTTTTTAATGAAAGCACACCAGCTGAACACTGCCCCCTGTTCCTTAGATGGTTTTCCCGGCCCACTTCAAAGGCGGTGCCTAAACAGCTCTGCCCTCTGCACCCCATTGTCTGGTCTCCCGTGGCAAGGGCCACTGTGTCCTCATTGGGGGGAGGCAGGGCTGCTGGTCCTTATGAATTCAGTGCGCCTGAATTATATGCCAAAATGAGACAATAGCTGACCAGGTCACCACTCTTTTCTTCCCTTCTTTCCTTCAGAGGCATGACCAAGGCCTTGTGGTTTATCTTTTTTTTTTTTTTTTTCCGGAGTCGGGGAGAGGATAGCCTTAGAATTTATTACCAAACAAGACCCTTCACCTTACAGAAAAATCATCCCTTCCTTCTCCCTAGAATAAGTCATCAAATCAAATCAGTCCTTACTTTTAGGGATAAATTTGAGTCCGTCACCAAGAGATGATGATAAGTACTACTTTTTGCCAGAAATGAGCAAGACAAACTGGACAAGTAAGAGACATAATCCAGGATAACAAGACCAGATAATAGGGTTGTTCCCAGGGCCAGGAAAGTAGTGCCATTTTTTAAATAAGACAGCACCTGTTTGTTTGTTTTTTTTTTTTCCTTTGGTAGGCAAGCTAAGAATCAGCCCTTGGCTCATGTTGGAAGAAGCAAATCTGATACCTTAAAAAAGAACAAAATAAAAAGGAATCCTGAGCTTGAGCTTAAAATTAACCAGGTCCGTCTTCTTGACTAATTTCAAAAACAGCACAGAGGCACCTTGACCCAGAAACCTCTTTCCCCATCACTGTTGGGAGTCTCCTTCAGAGAGAATGCCTAAGAACGTGGGCAAGAACAGGAATAACCAAGTTCTAGAGGTCAAAGCAATCTCAAGAGAGCTTTGGGTTTTGTCTCCTTTTTAAACCATCTAAGAGAGAGGTGTGTTTTTCTTTTGAACTCTAGTGGAGGAGAATCCAGCCCCTTAGACCCCTTCTCATCTCCATACTTGTTTAAGTTCTTCAAAGACACACATGAAAAAGAACATGCAGTGGTAAATACACTTCAGCCCTCTGGCATGAGTGACTGCTTCACAGGCCTCTCCACCTCCCACACCTCCATACCCCGCCCTGGCCCCAAAAGGCCCCCACGTAATCTTCATAGCAGATACACATACTGAAACCGTCGTGATACCTGTATAGCTCATGTAGTTGCTGAACGGAGCCCCCGGGAAGTGGGTGAAGCCACAGGTATCGTTGGTAGGCTCTGGGTCCTGGCACAGCTTACTCTTGGGAGTAGGGGCGGTGTCGGCACAGAGGTCTCCCGTATCCATGGATGGCACTGTCTCCCTACAGGGGTCATCACAGGATTCTCTCTCACTGACCCCTTTGAAGACATGGTAGAGTCCCAGGACATGCCCCACCTCGTGGATCATAATGTTGGTATGGCCAGGCATGCCATAATAGGCTGGGTTGAGGACAACGCCACCTGCAATGGAAGATTTGGAAAACATCTCTAAGCATGTAACGAATAGCAGCCTCTGATCCTTAATTATGTCTGCTGGTAAACATCCAGTGTTCAATTTCAGCCTCTAAGGGAATACTGTATAACTTTTAGTGGCATTAAGTCACCTGCTTTTCCCTTTGGTCACAAACACCATCCGAACTAATTAATAAATGCGTCTTTAGCCCCCAACATAGATGAGGGCTGTTCTAGAAGCCAGGGAGAGCAATAAAGATGAAACGACATGATAGAGGGCCAGGATTCTTAGCGCTGGCTGCACATTAACAGCACCTAGTGAAGTTAAAAACACAGATGTCCTAGAGACCTGAATGTGAGACCTGAAATTATAAAAATCCTAGAAGATAGCACAGACAGTAATATCTCTGATATTGGCCATCGCAACATTTTTCTAGGTATGTCTCCTGAGGCAAGGGGAAACAAAAGCAAAAATAAACTATTGGGACCTCATCAAAATAAAAAGCCTCTGCACAGCAAAGGAAACAATGAACAAGACGAAATGGCAACCTACTGAATGGAAGAAGATATTCGCAAATGACATATCTGATAAAGGGTTAGTATATAAATTATATAAAGAACTTACATAATTCTATACCCAAAAAACAAAGAATCCAATTTAAAAATGGGCAAAAGAAATGTACAGACATCTCTCCAAAGAAGACATACAGATGGTCGACAGACACATGAAAAGATGTTCAGCATCATTCATTATCAGGGAAATGCAAATCAAAACTACAATGAGATTTCACCTCACACTTGTCAGAATGGCTAAAATAAAAAACACAAGAAACAGTAAGTGTTGGTGAGAATGTAGAGAAAAAGAAACCTTCACACCACTGATGGGAATCCAAACTGGTGCAGTCACTTTGGAAAACAGTATGAAGTTTCCTCCAAAAGTTAAAAACAGAACCACCCTATGATCCAGGAATTGCACTCCTGGGAATTTATCCCCAAAATACAAAAATATTAATTCAAAGGGATACATGTACCTTATGCTTATTGCAGCATTATTTACCACAGACAAATTATGGAAGCAGCCCAAATATTTGTTGACTGATGAATGGGTAAAGAAGAGATGGTACGTGATATACAACACTATTCAGCCATAAAAATCTTGCCATTTGCAATCATGTGAATGGAGCTAGAGAGTATAATCCTAAGTAAACTAACTCAGAGAGGATAAATACCATATGATTTCACTCATAGGTGGAACTGAAGACACAAAACAAATGCGCAAAGGAGAAAAGAGAGAGAGAAACCAAGAAACGGATTATTAACTACAGAGAACAAACTGATGGTTACCAGACGGGAGGTGGGGGCCGGGGGGGGGGGGGATGGGTGAAATAAATGACAGGAATTGAGCATACTGGTGGTACTGATAAACACCAGGTGATGTATGGAAGCGCTGAATCCCTACATTGGACACCTGAAACTAACATAACAGTGCATGACAACTCCACTGGAATTAAAAGAAAGTGAAACAAAACTGTCAAATCCATTACACTCTTGAGGAGGGCACCTGTTGGGATGAGCACGGGGTGTTGTATGGAAACCAATTTGACAATACATTTCATAAAAAAAAGATCCATTACACTCTTGGTAGAAATGTAAATTGATACAACAATTTTTATGGTAAAGAGAATGGAGGTTCCCCAATGTATACTTTTTAATTACATTGTTAATTCATTTCAAAAAAAATCAATGTGTATGTGGCAGCAAAACAAACAAACAAACAAAAACACAGATGTCCAAATGCTAGCCCCGATGAAATGAATCCAAATATTCGAGGATGGCGATCTATGCCTTAGTATTGTTTGAGACTTCCCAGATTGAGAGCCATTGGTATGGATGAAAGCACATGGGGTTTAGAGTCAGGGAATTCTGGGTCTGAATCCTGGCCCTCCACATACTAGCTCTGAGGACTTGAACAGCTATCTGAGCTTCTAGGACCTCAGCTGTGCCGTCTGTAAAGTGGAGATGATGACACCTACTTCCTGCTTTTTGCAGGTTTGGGTCTTCTAAAGCATTTGGCATGCTGGAGGAGTTTAGTAAATGACAGTTATGTGTGCTGCTTCTGAATTCATGACCCATACTCACAAGGAGCCAACGACCACTGAGACGAAAGACAAGTCCAACCAAACTACCATTCACTTCAGAATGTCAGAGGCACTACGGGAATATGTCCCACCCTCACCTCCCCCAAATCTCCCTGAGAACACCAGGGAGGTGTTTCAAAGAACAGTTGACTGCATTCATCCGGGCTTGGATGAAAGTAGTGGGCTCGCTGTAACCTTCCAAAAGTAAAGGCAAAAGACCTCTCAGTGTCCCAGCTTCTATGTGTCTAGCTTCCCGATCCCAGCTTTCCAATCTCAGATTCCCAATCCCTGCTTTCCTCCTCTCCCCACGGTTGGAGCCACTTGACCTTCAAACATTGTCGGCATCGGGCCTCATCCTCATCTCTAGGACCTGAAACAGGGCCATGTCAATGGCTCTGGACCAACCCTCTGGTTGCTTCCAGGCTGCCCCTGACCCTCTGATTCAGATCTGACCCCAACTGCCAAGCCGTGCATCATCCCTCCTACCTGAGCCCTCCCTGTATCAACAGTCCACTGAGTACGGCAGTCCCTCCAAAAGAACGGCTCTGCTTTTCTTCTGGAAGATCCTTTCCAGGGACTGTCTCATTTCTGAATTCTATGTGCTGCCCTAAAGACAACTACATAAATGGTTTCATGGGCACAACGGAATCACCGGGTATCTGGTGCCACAACCGGTGGCTCAACCTACCCTTTTAGTGACTACCTTCCAGCAAATGACAGTTTCTAGGTCCAAGTTCTAGCTTCTCCCAGTCTACTCAGACATGCTGACATTAACCAAGGCATGCCCAGACACGTCCTGAAATACACTATCTGCTCTCACATCTACATCAGGGCCAGACCTCACCTCCCTTGTTCATCATTTCTATCACTTCCAGTAGAAGTTTTTATTCTCTCATATTAACCTTTTTTCCTTTTATAAAATTATTTTCTGTATATTTCTTTCATTTGTGCATCATTATGTCAACACAAAGTTATTTGAAAACAGATCTATTCCAGTAACATCCTGGGTGCTCAGTATTTGCATAAAGCCAGCAAAATGCAGCATTTCCACGTTTCAAGATGCTGACTGCTTCATGTTTACAGCAAAGGCACTAGTAATCATCATCAAAGTTCGTACTTTGGCTCTCAACTCTTCTTTGTTTTTTTTAAGGTTATTTATTTATTTTGGGAGAGAGAGGGGGCATGAGTGGGGTAGGGGCAGAGAGAGAGAATCCCAAGCAGGCTCCATGCTGTCAGCACAGAGACTCATGCAGGGCTCAATTCCACGAACTGTGAAATCATGACCTGAGCCGAGATCAGGAGTCAGACATTTAACCGACTGAGCCACCCGGGGGGGCCCCTCTCAGCTCTTTTTCATCCACATGAGCAAAGGTGCTCTAAGAGCACCATGCTGTTTGTGTCATCACTCTCTTCTGCCTTCCTCCACCCCAACCCTTCCCCCCCACACACACTTAACCTGTTTCCCTCCTCCTCCTTTCCCTTCCCCCACCTCTAAGCAAGATTTGGATTCAAAAAACCAATCTGGGAGTGCCTCGGTGGCTCAGCTGGTTAAGGGTCTGACTTCGGCTCAGGTCATGATCTCACGGTTCATGGGTTCGAGCCCCACGTCGGGCTCTGTGCAGACAGCTCAGAGCCTGGAGCCTGCTTCAGAGTCTGTGTCTCCCTCTTTCTCTGCCCCTCCCCTGCTCACGCTCTGTCTTTCTCTCTCTCAAAGATAAATAAACATAAAGAAAAAAACTAATCTCAGGGGGCGCCTGGGTGGCCCAGCCAGTTGAGCGTCCAACTTCACTCAGGTCATGATCTCATGGTCCATGAGTTCGAGCCCCACGTTGGGCTCTGTGCTGACAGTTCAGAGCCTGGAGCCTGCTTCGGATTCTGTGTCTCCTTCTCTCTCTGCCCCTCTGTCATATCTGATGGTTAGGTGTGCTTGAGAAAAATGAAGCATGCCACACCCACCTCCTGCAGATTGACTGGCCTAAGAACTATAGCTTCTGAAAAGCCTTGCAGCAATTTTGTTGAACCCTTTGCTTCCCAAACTTGTTTGAACACAGAACCTGTTTGGGGTAGAATACCTTTCGACGTAAGGAATACTGGATTCCTTAGAGTACAATTCATACCAAGTACCAAAGACAAAGAAAAGTCTCAAGTAACAGTTACTTTCTACCCATACATATGGTCAGTCCATCTCAAGTCCTCTTGGGATCTCCTCCAATGGTAGAAGAAAGGGGTTATAACTGAATAGAAATAAGATTACAGGAAGAAGGGCTGGCAAAAATAGGAAGGAGGGGTGGCTGGGAGTGGGCTTCTGGGAGCACTGGATGAGGATGAGAGTGGTCATTATACTAGTGGGTGTCTCATCATCCTCCAGAAGTTTCTGCCTCAACCCCAAATGAGATATTTCCCAATATAGGAATATTCTCCTTTCAATAAACCAGCTTATTTGTAAGAAGAGGAAGAAGCATAAAAATGCAAGTTCTTACCACGCTCAGCAAATCTCCTCCACGCCAACGACAGCGGTGAGGGTTTTCTGCCATAGCACTCTTAATGCACATTAAGGACAGTGTAGACTTAACCAGGCAACACTTAAATTTTAATTAAAAACATAAATCTTTTATGTTCTATTTTTTTTTTTTACTGTTCTATTTTTTTACTCCAGAAAGATGAGACTTTCGCCCCCAAATCATTGTATGGAACGCACAGTAATAAGTTCAGTTGCTATGTGTGTGTCAGGTAGAATGTTATATATTCTAATTTAGAAGTAAGTGCTGTGTGCACCAATACATGTTGAGGGAAAAGCCCAGGATCCTCTTACAGTAATTCTGCTCGCTAGAGCCTGAGGTTAGGAAATCACGCCGGACCAGAACTTAAGAAATTTGGAAGGTGGCCCTGACCCTGAGTAGTGTATGACCTTGGCTCTGCTCCTTGATCTTTCCCAAGGTTAGCTGCAAAATGAGGGAGCTAGCCATGGTTCTCACCTAGAGTCCCTCTCATCTCGTGCCTCTAAGAGCTAACATTCAGGACTGTGTCGGCAATCATAAATACCACGTGAAGAAAAACTTGGGTTATCACGACTGTCACCCCCTTGGCCTCGTAACCTGTGTTCCAAGACTCCCCGCCTCTCGGGAGCCTGAGGGGCAGGAGAGAGCTGGGCATGAGCAACCACATTCTATTCAGATCTGCTAGACCTTCAAGGGATCCAGGTTCACCACCTGCTCATCCTCACGCCCTCTCCTTCCCGTCCCATGTGCAGGGGGTCCCACATGCTTCTTCTAGTCAACCTTTATTCCAACTAAAACACACTTGTGAAATTATTAAGGGAGTAGGTTTTAATCATACAATCACACACCCACCTGGGGAGGAGGGGAGAGACTTTATTTCATGGTTTAGTTTATAAAAGTTCTTTCATGTGTTGATAAAAATCACACACACACACACACACACACACACACACACACACACACACACACACAGTCTCATACCAAAGCCTGAGTGAGACATAAATACTGGCTGCCCAAAATCTAAAAAGAAGAATGGGAGAACTTCTTTTCATTAAGAAGGAATGAGAGGGGCGCCTGGGTGGCGCAGTCGGTTAAGCGTCCGACTTCAGC
>NW_024412426.1:16676446-16693678 GCF_014898765.1 Herpailurus yagouaroundi
AAAAAAAAAAAGAAGAAGGAATGAGACCTGGGGGCGCCTGGGTGGCACAGTCGGTTAAGCATCCGACTTCAGCCAGGTCACGATCTCGCGGTCCGTGAGTTCGAGCCCCACGTCAGGCTCTGGGCTGATGGCTCAGAGCCTGGAGCCTGTTTCCGATTCTGTGTCTCCCTCTCTCTCTGCCCCTCCCCCGTTCATGCTCTGTCTCTCTCTGTCCCAAAAATAAATAAACGTTGAAAAAAAATTTTTTTAAGAAGGAATGAGACCTGATTAATAATAAATAAAAACAGAGTCCCTCAAATGACAAGCCCTTCCTGCCCTCTATTAGTTGGGTCTGACAACGGAGAGTCTGAGGAGCCGTGAATTCCCACCTGCTGGAGGAAACGTGTAATCCTTTTCCAGGAGCAACTTAATAGGAATAATAAAAAGATACTACCAAGTGCTACTTTCCAGTTCCTATTCTATGTTAATATTCACACAAAGCAGCAGCATCTTCTGATGCGCCTATCTGTGCCCCACACTTTCCTGCCTTTCCATTACTGACATGGGTCAGACTCTGAGTGGGTACCGGGGGGTCCTCACAGCACTTCCCAGAAGCCTCTCACACAAGATGGCCTTTGGAGTGACGTGGGCTCCTTCTTTGGCTGTGGACACTCACTGGAAATGTATCGATCCTTATCTTTGGGAATACTCCTTAAAAGCTCTCCAGGCTACTTCCTGATCTGTTTCATGGTAATATGAGAGTTCTTAACTCAAAGGGTTGTTACGGAGATTAAAACAGTGATGTGGATAAATAAGCATTTAGCTGATTTTCTGAAACAAAGTAACCCCAACTGTATTTTAGACCATTGGTCAATATTACTGTAGTTATATAAGGCAGCCTGGCCACACAGGCTTACCTGCCCCCACCTTTTGTTGGCTTCCTCCTAACCATCTTCATTCATCAAGAAACTGGGATGGCGTCTGACCACAAACAGAGCAGGCTTTCCAGAGTGAAAACTGCCATCGCCAGGCAAGGCAGACAAGCATCTCTCCACGCGAGAAGCTCTGATCTGCCCCTAGGCTGCTCACACTTTTTCCATGTTGTTCGGGTCCTGACATCCATGGGCACCCAGGAGACAGATGAGATTTGGACAGAGTTGTAAATAAACAAGTGCCCATTCAATTCACACACAACACACTGACATTCAAAAATTTTTTGCAATAACCTAAAATTAGTCCAATAGTGATTGTGTATGGAAAGGAAGTCTTGCAGATTGGACTGTTCCTTTTAATTACTCATAGACCTTGTTGGGAGGTCAGATTTACCCAAGACACCTTTCCTCTGCGTTTCCAATAATCTATTCCTTCCTACTTCCCTAGTTATACAGAATATAATTATCATTTCTTACACTCAAAACCACTGCTCAGTTTTGTTTCTCCTCAAATGAGGGATAAAATATGGTGATAGAATAGGGGGATGGGATTTCCTTCCCTACAACTGAATCCCTTTCTTTGTGTTCTCAGCTTCTTTAAAAATTGTTTTTAATGTTTATTTATTTTTGAGACAGAAAGAGAGAAAGAGAGTGTGCACACGCAAATGGGGGGGGGGGGCCACCGGGGGCCCGAGACAGAGGGAGACACAGAATCCGAAGCAGGCTCCAGGCTCTGAGCTGTCAGCACAGAGCCTCACGCGGGGCTCGAATTCACGAACTGTGAGATCATGACCTGAGTCAAAGTCCAACGTTTAACTGACTGAGCCACCCAGGCATCCCTGTGTTCTCAGCTTTTATTTGCTACATGGAAACAGGAAGTAGAAGAAAGACATGACAATATAGATTTTCAACAATATCTTGGTTCTTCAAACTTTACTCTAAGACACTATCAGACTCTAACTTCATTCACCTCCCCAACACTTGTTTTGAAAGGCTGCTTAGGAGATGACGACAAAACCCAGGAGTGCCCACTCAAGGGAAACTTTGAAGCGACAGTGTGAATGGAGGGCAACATTTTGGAAGTACTCACATTTTACCCCAGTGGCTCCTGGTCCCTTAGTCCACTGCCAATTCAAGAGGTCAGGCTCTTCTACATTCAGCCATTACCTCCCTAGGAGGTAGAATATGGAGTGAAAAGCAAAAAAAAAAAAAAAGGAAGCCCTTTTCTGTCTGTGAGATTTTCAAAGTGTATGCCATTTGGGCCCTGAGGAGATTCAGGGTTTAGCCAACATGGTAAGTGAACGAGGGTAGTGATCCTTGCCTCACATTACCAATGCCATCACCACCATCTTAGTCCGGAACAATTTTTTTTAACTAGCGGAGGAGAAAAGAGATAAAAGGGAAATAATGGGACTATACAGATGGTGGTGGGTCCAGATAAAGTGGACTGTATTCTATATTTCAAGACCCCAGTAAAAGGATTCAAAATAGGTGCATGGATCTGACAGCAGGGGGATCTTGCCTTATTCCAGTAACGGATTCCTGAGCAAGTGCCCTAGTTCTAGAGAAAACTGGCTAAGAGGGAAGAGGGACAGAGAACCTCCGCAGAGACCCCCTGAAGGTGGGGCCTTGTGATGGAAACAACAGTCATCTCATGTGACCAGCATCACCTGATAATTATTAAGGACAAAATGCATTCTTTCCCCTATGACCTTGGCATTTGTAAGCCATCTCTAAAGACAGACACAGCCTCAGGCAAAAAAAAAAAAAAAAAAAAAAAAGTTCAATTGACTAAGAGTAAATGTCTACTACCCAGCTAAGTAGGGGCTCAAAATAGAAATTAAGTTCAATTATAGAAGAATAAATAAAAGTTACATTTCTTGCATACATGAATGTATATATTGAGACTTGAAGTCAATCCATGCCAGCACCACTAACTTGTGCATAGAACATAACATGAAAGGGGCTCCCTGGATGTAGCAACTGGTGGCCATATGTGGCACAGCTGTTGCTTAATGGACTGACAGGGAAGCACAAATACATTCTTAGAAGACCTTTCAGCCTTGATTATAAGGGACAAGCTAAAACAATAAGACAGGGCTGTTGTGTGGTCCAGGGGAAGAAAAAAAGAGCAGTTGTTGACTAAAAGATGAAATCTCAGCAGTAGAGAGCCCAAGTCCCAAGGTGATGCTGCATTTCCAAGTTCCAACTGGCTTTTCTCGGCTTTGGCACAAGACCACCAGAGTGGCACATGGTAAAGAGAAGGATTCCCAAAGCTACTTCTATTAAAGAAGAAGAAGAAGAAGGAGGAGGAGGAGGAGGAGGAGGAAGAGGAGGAAGAGGAGAAAACTCAGGCAGTTTGAGTAAAGGACATGAGTTGAAATGACTTGAAAACAGTTCTGTAAAATTTTTAGGGCTGAATGTTATATGGTCATAAAACAAGGAGGTTGAGGGCTAGTCTGCAGGTGCTTCCATAATTACTTCCAGTTACTGGCTGAACCACAGTCCTCCAAACACACTCTCCACAACAAGGGACAAAGTTACCAAAGTATGCCTCGGGGTGGAGGAAAAAGCACTTCAGGGCAGGGCAAGGGAAGAAGTCGCGGAGGCAGATGGACAGACAAAGGGAGAGAAAGAAAGGGAGGTTAAAAAAAAAAAAGAGGTCATGGAAGCTAGAAAAAGAAGCAAGCTTTTAACAAAACCAGCCCAGAATCCATCCATCTCCAAATCTTGTATTGGCTTCTTAGTTTTACAGCTTGTGGTCTCCTTAGAAGGAAGTCCTTGTTCTGGGCAAGACTGAACCAAGACAGGGGCACCTGGGTGGCACAGTCAGTTAAGCGTCCAACTCTTGATTCTGGCTCCGGTCATGATCTCACAGTTTGTGAGTTTGAGCCCCACATCAGGCTCTGTGCTCATCAGCACAGATTGGGATTCTCTCTGTCTCTCTGCTCCTCCCCCTCTTGCTCTCTATCTCTCTCAAAATAAATAAAAATAAATTTAAAAAAAAGACTGAACCAAGACAAGAATGTGCAGAGGGTGAAGATTGTGCAGTCTGATTTCACTTTCTGTCCTCTTTTATAGTCTCTCAGCCCACTCCTATTTTCAAGTGTCAAGCACTCAGGGGTCTTTAGCCACCCCCACACCATGGGAGAAAAGTAATCTGATTCATAATAGCTGGAAGAGGTCATTACCCAGGCACTGGAGACAGTCTGTTAATCCTTTCCTTGCTTATGGATATGGTAGTATTACACACACACACACACACACACACACACACACACACACACACACACTCATACCAGAATTTTAGGCACCACAAAGTATGAATGGGGAAGATATTTTTAAAATTCATTTATTAATTTAGCATTTATTGAGTATCTGTTCTATGTCAGGCACTGTTCTGGACACGAAGGGTCCAATAATGACTAGGACATGTTTTAAAAAGAGGAGACCTTTCAAGTAGTCACAAAAAAGATGATTGTTTACTCCACCTACTTATAAATGCATGAACCTACCTTTGGAGCACCTCAATTTCAGGGCATGAAATTCATATCGTAGGTCAATTTTATCTAAAGACTTCAACATCCAAGAATGCTCCCAATGTTCAAAACCCCAAGGCACCCAGAATAATCCCATTTGCTGAATATCATCTTCTGACAATTAAATTATCTATAATAGCAGCCAGTTGGTAATTCCTAGGGACGGTCCTCATCTTGTTTCCGTCATGTAGCCCCGTCTCGTGAATGATTCTAGAATCCCTCATATTTACTTGAGCTCTCCAGTTTAGGTCTCTCGTTTATTCTCTGTCTCCAGGGAAAATCATCCCGCTTTGGCACCGTAAAGAGAGGAGCAGCGGACTGGGGACAAGATCTGTTCCACTCTGGCCTGGCCAGACTACTTGCACCAGCGTGCTCCTCGTTACCTCCTGTAGACTCTTCGGCCCATCCCACTCTGCTGTCGGCCCCTGCACTCCACAGAAGCAGTCTGGCCGAGATTTCCAGACTGCCACGTGTCAAATCCATGGCTGTTTCTCAGCACCTGCCACCTCACCCACACGGTGCATGAATGTGTCACAACTGATGTAACACACTAATCTCAGGGTCCAACACTTTGGTTGGGAGCGTGCTGAGGTTTGCCCTGGGGACTCCTAAGTTCTGGCTGGGGGAGAGATACCGCACCTCTGAGCAAGTTTCTGCTGCTTTCACCTTCCCCTGCCCCCCATGGTGCTGTTACTTTGCCTTTCCCCAGATAGCTGCCACATCTGCATGACCTTGGTTTTTGCTGTTGTTTAGTTTTGTCACATTTTTTTTAATGGTAATTTATTTTTAAGAGAGAGAGAGAGAGAGACAGAGAGAGAGACAGAGTGCAAGAGGGGGATGGGACAGAGAAAGAGAGGGGGACACAGAATCTGAAGCAGGCTCCAGGCTCTGAGCTGTCAGCACAGAGCCGAATGCGGGGCTCAAACTCACAACCGTGAGATCATGACCTGAGCCGAAGTCAGATGCTTAACAGACTGAGCCACCCAGGCGCCCCTGCATCACCTTGTGCCAGCTCTGGCTCTCTCCTCCAGTCCACTGGGTCCCAGAGGAGCCAATACCTTTCCCGGGCACCAAAAATCTCCAGGTTGAAGGTGAGGTGGTAGACTGAGGCCACAAGTAGAAAGGGTAATCACAGACACGTGGTATTCGGAGCATCTACTACTCTTGCTGCTGCTACTAATGGAGCTAACAGTTACTGAGGCCCTACTATGTGCCAGGTTCTCTTCCATGTGCTTATCATCCCCATTTTATACTTAGGAAAGGAAGGCTCAGAGAAGTGACTTGCTCAAGATTCCATTTGTTCTTATCGAAGGGAGGCCATAGCCCACTCTATTATTCAAAGACTTTTTTCTACATGACCTGAAGACCCGATAGATTTAAACCCTCATCAGGAGCCAGGTTCAAGTTCCCTCCCACTCAGTTCTGGGGTCCCCTGGACACTGGGGCATGTTGCTAGTGATCTGATCAGGATTTCAGAGTGTTCTTTGGCCGTACGGGCACCACCTAGAACAATTAGAAAGATGACTGGCCCAGAAAACTCTGAAGTGTCTAACTTCTGTGCCAGAGAACGACAGAGTCTCCTCTCTAAACTGGCCAAAATGACTTGTACTGACTTCATTTCTCTGCAGCAGCTGCATCTGTGGCCCACACGGGACTTTCTCAAAGCTCTGTCTTTAGGTAGCTGGTATAGGCCTGAATCCAGCTCCTCCTCTTGCTTCTGTGAAAGTCCCTTCATAGTCAGATTGCAGAGACCCCCAAACTCAACATATCCAAACCAAACCAGCTCCCCATGTGCTCCTTCTCTTCCTGTATTTTCTACCTTGGCACCACTATGCACTCAGTCAATCAAACAGAGTTCCTTTTTTTCCCATCTATTTATGTTAACAAGTTTCTCAGCACTCAGAGCTATCAAAGAAAACAAAAGGCAACGTATAACTGGTGCTGAATCTTGTTGCCCTGTAGCAATAACTACTATTCATCCACAGAGACAAGAACTAATTTGAGGAAGAAAAGCCACATTTTCCTCATTAAAATAGGCATTTCTCTTTTTGTTTGCTAGTTATTAATCAACATTTGAAAACAGTGTTTTGATCAATTTTGGGCAAGTAATCATTTCAAAAGATGACTCACTGAGAAGAAATCTTTTGACACTTTATAACTTATGATCAGTATCAGTATAACTTATATCCTGTTTGTGTTACTGCACTACAGTTCTGCTGATGTTACTGCTGGAAGACAATGGGTAAAGGGTACGTAGAATCTTTTGGTACCGTATTTTAGAACATATGTGGACATGCAATTATATCAAAATGAAAAGTTTAATTGAAACATTATCACAAAAGAGTTGTTTTATTTATTTAAAATATGTTTTTGGGGGCTCCTGGGTGGCTCCGTCGGTTAAGTGTCTGACTTCAGCTCAGGTCATGATCTCACGTTCCGTGAGTTCAAGCCCCGCGTCGAGCTCTGTGCTGACAGCTCAGAGCTTCGAGCCGGCTCAGATTCTGTGTCTCCCTCTCTTTCTCTGTCCCATCCCCCATCCTTGCACTGTCTCTCTCACCGTCAAAAATAAACATAATAAAAATAAATAAAATAAAATATGTTTTTGGCAGAGAAACAGATGACTCACTAAAGACTTTTAAAAACATGTTTATGCTACGTTAGTGTGAAGTTCTACAGGAGAAATGGAACGGAAACACAAATTCAAAGAGAAAAAAAGTACAATGAATAACTTGCCAGTGTTAAAAAAAAAGTGCATGGCCATGAATTTGTGAATGATGGTGATTATCAAATCATTATGTGACCAAAGATTCATTTAGGAGAGTACATTTAAATTTTATTTTAAAACGTCAATAATTTAAAATGATATGGCAGGAATTATTTTCTTTGCCGCTATTTAAGCTTCTAATTATATTTTTAGATGTTGCTTTTAGAGAGCAGAAGTAAGTTTGGAAGGCACTGCTCTAGCCATCCCAAGTACATTCCACTCCTCAGCACGCCCAGGTTTTGAACGGCCTGAACCTTGGTGTCCCTCAGCTCCTTTAGCCCGGAATTCGGTCTCATGGTCTGCCAAGCCAACTATGGCTCCTCTTTCAACTGTCCTCTCAAGCCTCCACCCCTCCGGGAGTTCTTCCCTGATGCTCTGAGCACAGTTAGGCACTTTCTCTCCCTGTTCCTACCTGACCTCACGTTAGGTGCCATCCCACCGTAGCGGAAGTGTGTTATTTGTATGTCTGCCTCGCAGTTACGCAGCGCAAACCTTCAGGGTGAACTCATTTTATTGTTGTAACTCTAAGTATTGCCACAGACCGATTCGACAGCTTTTCTTTGAATAAATGATTACGAGAACGGTATGGCCAGCTTACAAAAGGGCTGGTTTACCGTAAATTTAAGTCTCCTGCCTTTGAAGATACACTTTCGGTTCAAGTGCTGTGTACTAAGGCTAAAGATGTCCAAACTACCGAACGTTAGAGCTCAAGGGGATCTCATTCATTTATTTATTTATTAAAGAATGCTACCTTGCATTACCACAGTCTTAAAAAGCACAAAATTTTGCTAGAAGTCAGAAAGGCTGTGGATGGAAAAGCACAAGCATGCAGTACATCGGTCTTTGTGCATACCGACTTAAGGCGTTGGTAGTCAGAAACTAGATTCAGTCTTCACAACTCTCAGGCTAGTGTACTTATCTGCCGACCCTCAAAATGCAGGGTTCTTGAATGTTGACACAAACAGACAATCTTAATCTTGAGTCTTGGAAAGACCGTATTTAGAAAATCCTAATGTCTTCCTCTATCACGTTATGCTACACCTGCTCTACCCCTGAGTCATGTCAATATGGTTCCTTTGTTCAGTCACAGTTATGACCGAACCAGAAATAAATAAGAACGTGAGCAACTTCTATTGAACCAGACCTTTCAGCTGTTCAGTCTAGTCTTCTACTTTTGAAAAGCACATTCAGGAACATGTTATAGGAGAACAGTTATTCCTCAGGGGGCTAAGAATAAAATATAAATATGTCTAGCTTCTTTTGCAATTCGTTATGAGCCAGTGACTCATGAGACAATTTCATCTCTTCTTGAAACCACTTAAATTTCATACCTTCACTCACTTATTCACTCATCCCTTCATTCAGTGAGCCTTTGCAGAGCTCAGAGAGGTCACAGAACTTACTCGGATTTCACCAGTTGTTACGATCACTTGTGTGTGTGTGTGTGTGTCTTGCGGTTCTTTGCAATTTTATCACATGTATACCTTGAACTACCGCTGCATTCAAGACACTGAACCATTCCATCACCATTAAGAATCTCTCCTGCTATCCTTCATGTCACACCCATCCTACGTCCCTCTCCCCACACCCCCATCCCAGCCCCTGGCAACCACTAACTTGTTATTTCTATAATTTCCTCATTTTGAGGCCACTACATAGAATTTTGAGAATGCCACCTAAATCATACAGCATGTAACTTGTGAGATTGTTTTTCATTCAGCATAAGATCCTTGAGATGCATCTAAGTTGTTGTATGTGTTCACGCTTTTTTCCTTTTTTAAACGTTTTTATTTTTTGAGAGAGAGAGAGAGAGACAGACCGTGAGTGGGGGAGGGGCAGAGAGAGAGGGAGACCCAGCATCCAAAGCAGGCTCCAGGCTCCGAGCTGCCAGCACAGAGCCCAACACGGGGCTTGAACCCACGAACCGTGAGATCATGACCTGAGCCAAAGTCAGCCGCTTAACCAACTGAGTCACCCAGGTGCCTCCCCACTCTGTTCCTTTTTAGTGCTGGGTAGTATTCCATTGTGTGGACGTACCACACTTCGCTCAGGCAGTTAGCATGGAAGGACATGTTTGTCTTCTCCAGTTCTTAGGCTCTTACAAATAAAGGTGCCATGAAGACTGATGTACAGGTTTTTGAGTGGACGTATGTTTTGATTTATCAGGGATCAATGTCCAAGAGTCCATCTGCTGGATCATGGGGTAAGTATAGGTTTAGTTTTATAAGAAATTGCCAAAGTACTCTCCAGAGTGGCCGTGCCATTTTACTTTCCCACCAGCAATGTATGAGAGGTCTGGCTTCTCTGCATCCCCACCAGCATTTAGTATTATCACTGTTCTTTATTTTAGCTCTTCTAAAAAGTGTGTTATGATACCTCACTATGGTCTTAATTTGCATTTCCCTAATGGCTAATAATTCTGAACATCTGTCCATGTGCTTATTTTCTCGGTAAAATGTCTGTTCATGTCTTTGCCCATTTTCTTTTTTTTTCATGTTTATTTATTTATTTTATGAGAGAGAGAGGGGGAGGGAGGGAGGGAGAGGGGGAGGGGGAGGGAGGAGCAGAGAGACAGGAAGAGAGAGAACTCCAAGCAGGCCCCCACCCCCACCCCACTGTCAGCACAGAGCCTGACATGGGGCTCAGTCCCACAAACCATGAGATCATGACCTGAGCTGAAATCAAGAGTTGGACACTTAACTGACTGAGCCACCCAGGTGCCCTGAATGTCTCTGCCCATTTTCTAACTGGAATATCTTACTAGTGAATTTTGAAATTCTTTATATATCCTAGATACAGATCTTTTAGGAGATGTGTGGTCTTCAAATATTGCCTCCAAGTCTGCCATTTCTTTGTTCATCTTAACAAAGTGTTTCTCAGAGAAAATGTTTTAAGTCCAATTTATCAGTTTTTATTATTAGGGACCATGCTTTGAGTGGATATATAAGCACTCTTCATCTAGCCCTGACCTGAAGATTTTCTCTTATGTTTTCTTTTAAAAGCTCTATAGGTTTGTTTTTTATATTTAAATCTCTGATCTACGTTGAGTTAATTTTTTACAAGGTGTGAGATTCATATTGAAATTCAATTTTTTTTGGCCCATGAATGCCCAATTGCTGTAACGTTATTTGCTGAAAATACCTATTGGCCATTGATGTCTGTAGCATATATAAAAATACTGCCTCTTTCATTTCTCATAGTGGCAATATATTCTTTCTCTCTCGTGTTTTATTTTTTGGTCGGTTTTTCTTGGCCCCTCCCCTAAAAAACTTAACTTTTTTCTAAGTAATGTTTACTTTCTATTTCTTCTCTTTTTCATTATTCTTTTTATTACTTCCTCTGTCTTCATTTTTTATTTAATATGTTATTCTTTGCTCGTTTCTTGAGATGGATAGTTTCGATTTTTCCTTTTCTAATATATAAAGCTACAGATTTCACTCTACTTACAGCTTCTTGTATATACCACAAGTTTTGATACGCCCTATTGTCATAATCATTTTAAAATATGTTCCTATTTCCCTTACAATTTATTCTTTGAACCATGAGGTAATTAGAAGTTTATTACATAGTTTCCAAATATTTGGAGACTTTCTAGTTTTTTGTTGTTTTTTTTTTTTTTGTTATTGACTTCTAGCTTCTTTCCAGTGATATGAGATAGCAAAGACTTCCTGATGGCAATTCTCTGTAATTTACTTTTTGGCCCTTGGTAAATTTTCCATGACACATGAGAACCGTATATTCTTCACTGTTTAAATACACTTTCCTAATTTTGTTAACTAAGTCATTTATTAATCATTTTTCAAATATTCTAGACCTCTACTAGATATTTATTTACTTACTATTTTCTGAGAAAATTGTTTTTAAAACACCAACTATGATTTTGGATCTGTCTATTTTCTTTTGCTTTTTGTCAAATTTTGCTTTACATATTTTTGGGCGTGTTATTGGATGTACAAATTTATCACAGTTATATTTTCTAATTGAATTTACTTTTTCATCATTATAAAATATTCCTACTTATCTCTAGTAATATGTACTACCTTAAAGTTTACTTTATCTGGTATAAGAAAGCTATACTGACTTTCTTTGGACTAGTATCTTCTTTATATATATATTCTCATCCTTATACTTTCAGTCTTTTTGTGTTCTCATGTTTAAGAAATGTCTCTTACAAGCACCACATGGTTGGGTTTTGTTTTCAATCTGACAATTTTTTGACTTTAAAATGGTATGTTTACAGGGGCCTGGGCGGCTCAGTCGGTTGAACACACTACTCTTGATTTCTGCTCAGGTCGTGATCTCATGGTCGTGAGATCGAGTCCCACGTCGGCTCCACACTGAGCACGGAGGCTGCTTAAGAGACTCCCTCTCCCTCTGTCCCTCCCCCACTCGTGCTTCCTCTCTCTCCCTCTCTCTCTCACTCAATAAATTTTTAAAAAATTAAAACATATGGGTATCTCAAAACATTTCATGGGACATCTTATTTAAAAAAATGATATGTTTTTTCCATTTGCATTCAACATTACTAATACATTAGGTCTTAATCAATATCTTACTTTTTGTTTCTATTTATTCTGTTATTTATTCCTATTTTCTCTCCTTTTGTTGCCTTTTCTGGGTCAATTCACGTCTTGCTGGTTTAACTTGTAAAAGACTATTTGTCTTTTAATGGTCACCCTAAAGGCAACAACATGCATTTTTTACTTATTACTGTCTAAAATTACTAAAATCAGTATTTTTCTAGATACAGGCAAGGAAAGCACCTTAAGTTCTTTAACTTCATTTATTTTCTGTCTTTTGTGTGGTTGTTGTTATCTTTTGATTCTACCCATATTTTAAACCAAAAACACATTTTTATTATTACTTTTAATATTTGTATCCTTTCTAATATCATTCATTCCACTTTATATGTCTCTACTTCCCATCTGGGGTCATTTTCTTTCTGCTTGCATAGTTTTCTCTAGTATTATTTTACTGCTGATATTAAATCATCTCAGTTTTTATCTGTCTGAATATATTTTAAATTTTTCTTCATTTCAAAAGATATTTTTGCTGAATACAGTATTCTAAGTTGACAGTTGTTTTCTTTTAGCATCTAAGAAATTATATCTGCTCTCTGATGACTCCCATAGTATCTGTTGAAAAGTCAGCATATGAATCTCACTGTTTCTCCTTTTAAAGTAATGTACCTTTTTTCTCTAGCTACTTCTGAGGGTTTTTTTTTTTTTTTTCTCTGTTTTTGGTTGTTTTGGTCTGTTTTGTTTTGCTGTAATGGATCTAGTTGTTATTTTCCTTCTATTTCATCCTTCTTGGGGTTTGTAAAACATTTTGAATCTGTGGTTTGATAACTTCTGTCACTTTACAAAAGTCTCAGCCATTATCTCCTTGGTATTTTTTTGACCCGATAGCTTTCTTTTTCTTCCAGATCTCCAATTTACATTAGAAAATTTCCATCAGGTCTCACATGTCTCAAGTTATTTTCTATATTTTTCCAACACTTTTTCCCCCTGAGCTTCAGTATGAATGTTTTCTACAATTTTCTAGTTCTTTTATTCTCTCCCTTACTCACAAACCTATTAATTTCCTAATTTCAATCTATATCTTTTGTTCTAAAATTTCCACTTAATTCATTATTATTAATTCCAGTTCTCTGAATATACTCTCCATTTTAAATACATTTTTAACATATTAATATAATTATCTTAAAGCCAATATCCAATAACTCCAGTATTTGGGTAATCTGTGAGTCTGTATTTATTAACAATTGCTTATTTACCATCATTTGGTCCTGTCTCTTGGCATAACTGATAATTTTTTATTGATTGCTGGATACTGTGCATAACAACTTGTAGAAGCTCTTCATTATGCTGTCTTCCTCTAGAGTATATTCAATTTTCTTTTGCTAGGCATTTAAATATAAGCAAATGACTTTCTTTCACGCAGAGATTTAAGAGTGTTCCAGGCTGGATTTTAAGCTTTGTATTATATGGGCTCTTTCTGTCACTCAGGGCCCCTCCTCTTTGACAGGGAGGGTCTCAGCTCCAATTTTTTCTCCCCTCTACTATGAGACTCCTGAAACCATTGTTTGGTTTTTTAATCTCTTAGAAGTTATTTTATATTTATTTTCTTGGCCACTAGCCCTAAGAATGCATGGGTTAGTAGTTAGCAGATATATTAAAAAAAAAATTCTGAGCAGAACATCAGGCTCTTTTTTGGGATTTCCATTTCTATGGGAGTCTCGGATGACTTAGAAGGCCTGACCTCCAATTTTTGTCTCCCCAGTAGTGAGATTTCATCAGGCTCCAGCTGCTCTCTGCTCTGCCTCTATTCCTTTCACTGAGAATTTGGCAATTTCCCTGAATGGAAAAAAACAACTGAGTTACATACAGATCTCACTTTAATGCATTTTCTTCTCACTGGGATTGGGCCTTCATCCTTGTTGTCTCGGCTGTTGTCTGATGTCTTCAAATAACTTTTTTCTTATTTTATCCATTTTTATAGTTAAATGAATCTTGTCAATGGCTCAGCTCCAATAAAGTTAGAAAACATTCGGTGGTCTGCTCCCAGTCCAGTGATTCTTATCAGGAGTCCAAGACTTGTCTCCATAATGGCCAGACAGATCACTTCTAAAGGTTTTTAAACACATAGGTTCAGTTCCCAGTGATAGATCTGGGAATCATGAAAACTACTGCCAGGTAAACCTTGCCGTCAGGACCCTCTCACATATACACCAAAAACGTTAAACATTGGCAAATCAGGTGTGCACTAACTTGGGGATACTTTTTTTTTGCAGTGTTGCATGTTCCTCTGAACTCACTATTATTAAATGCATTATTGGAATATGACCTTCTGGCTTACCATGAAGGCTAGAATGACACATTTGCTTTCATCTAGAAAGCACTAACCCCACAAGTTTCTGATTTCTCATGTACCCTGAGCTGCAAATATAACATTTAGTGGTACAAGGATTGCAGAGCCCTAAAACTGTATCGGATACCATAGAGTCAATGAAACCCAGCATACTAACGCAGCATTCAGTTTGGACCACCCCATGTTTAATTTTTTATGGTCTCCTCCTTTGCTTGAGATATGTACCCCTTCTAGATGTTGACCTGATTCACTCCAGAGATCTTCACTTTCTGGTTTCCCCCTGAGCAGCAAACAATATTTTTTCATCTATTGCTAACCTACTTCTCGTCTTCCACCTTCCCCAATCCACAATACTAGCTGTCCTTTGACAACTTGCTCATATTTTCTTTAATTATCAATTCAACCTGTTTTGGACTCTACTTCACAATGACCCAATCATACATGGATTTCACATCTACGGCATTATGTGATCTTCCTTCAATTTATTTCTCTCTGCCTCATAAATGATTACTAAGAAGATTAACTTCACATAACCTATTTCAAGTCATTTATAAAATGGTTTCTAGTCTCTACAGTCATTCTCTTTCCAACATGAAAGATTCCTCCCAGTTATGGTAATGCAGTTTTAAAATAAATTTTGGTAGAATCCCACTCAAGACTCTACATATAAATTTTATTGGGTAATTCCTTTTTAGCCACATTAACTGATTTAATGACTTATTGACTGATCAGTAAGATTTCCTTCATAACAATGATAACACATTGTAACAGGAATTATATTTCTTAAGAATGCAGAGGTTCAAGTGTTAAGGTGTCACCCTTTTCCTAGGTAAGCAGGCAAGTCCCACCAGCCTGAATTTCCCAAGATATCCTCAGGCCCCCGATCCTGGATCCGTGGATCCCGAGGACCCATAGGCACAGCACGCCAGCCTTCCTGCACAGTGATGACTGCAAACCAGGTTTTACAGTCCAGCCAACCTCTTTGCTAATTTCCTCCTCAAGGCTCTCCAAGATGTAAAACGGATCTTATTACACATCAGCAACTTATTTACCTAGAGATCATATATTTGTCTAGAACATCCTGAGTGTTTGCCACTGTTTGCTCTAATACCTCTTTCTTATCTGTATTAAACATTTTGACAGCTTCTCCCAAAAGCCATCCTCAGCCCAAGGCAGTGAATTCACGGAGTGAATGTATTTTTCTCTTTATTTCTTTTTTCCTCACACGCCCTTCGCATAGTCCCTTGGGGCCCCCTTAAGTTTTCTGCCATATCTGGTCTTCACTTACCCAGGTGACTGATGGCTTCCTTGTCCCAAGGCCAGGTGGCAGCGCCTGCAAGGTCTTCCCGCACGGAGCTGGCAAAGTAGACATTGAGGAAGTGAGTACTGTTGAGCTGCAGTGCCTCCTTCAGCTCCTTCACACTCATGTATGCCCTGGACAGCACGCAAGAGGAGAGCACGTCACGCTGAGGATCAGTACATAGAAAACAGCAGAGCCAGACCAAATCAGACTCTGACACTCCCAGCCAGCATTGCCCTCTGGAGGGGCAGAGGGGCAGAGACCAGGCTGTCATGAAGATCACAAAAAAAGGCACTGACACACATTTGGCAGATTTACTCCACGATAAATAACGTGGAGTTATTTTATTATTAGCACGGTATTTTTAGCACTATATTATTTATATGAATATTCGGTGTTTGATGTCATACTCCATTCCCACTCTACATCTAGGTTATTTTTTCAAGATAAATCTAATGATAGTCCTAATTATTTGCCCAGAGGATTAACCCCAGGCCATGGTGAAGTTCCAACTCTCAGTTCCTGGTTCCTTCTGCCACACTGCATGAATGTTATTATGATCAGAGGACCAACTGAATCTCTGTTTCAGTATATGGTGACTTTGGGCCTTATTTAAAAAAATAAAAAAACATAATGGTGACTAGGAAACATAAAGTAAAAAGAGAAAAAAGAAAAGATGAGTTATGGGTAGGAAAAGATATCACAAAGTAACTGCAAAGAATGTTAATTGTGTATGTATTTTTCTTTCTAGTCCCTTAATCTGTAGACACGACTCCAACTCCGACTACCTTATGCTACCTAACAAATATCTTTTCTGGTGGCCTTCAAAGCACTAGGCAATATCATGTTTGCACTTATGCACAGAATTAAAGGTCTACTAAAAACACATGCCGTACGGCCCATAAAAAAGGGAAACAAGCATGCTGTCCCTTTATGAGCTCATACATAGCCAAAGACCTTCATCTTCCTCGCATCAGTGAAACTTTAAACTTACCATAAGCAAACAGACTCACTCAACAGTCTCACTGAAGAGCTATTTTAAGAACAAGCAACTAAAGCAGAGCTCAGTGGCCCTTTGGATCCACTGGATGCTTCCCGTAGTGATCATGGTCTGCCACTCAAAAAGGGGAATGTCCCTATCACAGCTTGAACTGGGCAGACAGCTCCCTCAACATTAGTTGGAAATTTCCTTCACAGATCATGCTTCATTGCTGCCATTCTGCTAGACCAGCTGAAATCCAGAAGCTCATGTTAGGACAGCGTGACCCTTCTTCTCTTCCTTGCTCTGCCTCCCAACCACACTGTTGATGCAATCTATTTAATCCACATGTAGGCTATACTGGCAGGGAGTACCCAAGAAATAGAGATCCCAAAGAAGACTGTTTCTGTGTTCTTTGGAACAGAACCAAAAAAAGGGGAATAAAAGTTAAGAAACAAAAAAGAGTTTGCTTTCGAACCACAGATACTTGGGAGAAAACAGATTTAAAAAATACTTTTTCATATTGACTTTATAATATCTTGGAAAAATAGTTCTAAGCCCCAAGAAATCATCCAAGTTCCATGAGGTGATGTCACATGTGATCAGAGGGATATTCCTTCTGCTGCTTTCCTGGAGACACAATGTTTTTTGGACTGTCGCCTGCTTTTCCCTGGATGTTAGTCACATTCTCTTTCCCTTTCTCCTTTGTGAAAAATAATGACAATTTCCTGTATTGACAAATTGATGGTTTGGAGCTATGATGACATCAAACAATTCTTCAACATGGAGAAGCAGGGCCAGAAGAAAGGAGCAGAGAGAGCATGAATGGGGAGAGAGAAGGGAAGGGAAGGGAAGGGAAGGGAAGGGAA
>NW_024412426.1:16693778-16744536 GCF_014898765.1 Herpailurus yagouaroundi
GGAGGGGAGGGGAGAGGAGGGAAGGGAAGGGAAGGGAAGGGAAGGGAAGGGAAGGGAAGGGAAGGGAAGGGAAGGGAAAGGAAGGGAAAGGAAGGGAAGGGAACGGAAGGGAACGGAAGGGAACGGAAGGGAATGGAAGGGAAGGGAAGGGAAGGGAAGGAAATAAGGTTAGAAAGAATCAGAGACTGAGCCTACACACAGCTCAAGGTACCAAAAAAGACAAGTCACACCCTTTCTCTGTTTCTATTTCAGAGTCCCCATTAAAATTGGGAGTTGGTAATTTGACAGTTTTGTTTTTTGTTTTTTTCTCTTTTCTCCTCCCTCGCTTTCCCCAAATCCCCCTGCTCCTGGCATGGTTTACTTGGGCTATCTGTGTGTTACTGGCTTCTCTGTCTGCCATTAACCAGCCTTGGCTGCCATCCTTCTGTCCTCCCTCAACCCAGCAGTGGCACTAATTTCCCTTGAGCACACTCCAAGAGGCCTCCTCCTCCACCAGCCTCATTAGCTGGTTCTACTCATCTCCCTTGTTCTTTTTGCCCAATCCTCTCTCAAACCATAAATTACTCTTCCAGATGAGAGTGTTTATGTCATGCTGGTGGCAAACTGGGTGTGGTTGCTCTGATTCTTGCACTCCACAGAGATATGTGTAGATGGAAATCAGCACATATAAGGGGGGGGGAATACATTTTAAAAAGCTAGAGACGGTTGGAAATAGTCATTAAATGAACTGGTAGAAGATAATCTTATTTTGTTGGAAACAAAGATATTTTTTCTAGATTATTGCTTAATCTATAAAGAGTGAAGCTGTAGCTATCAGTGTGTCCACTTTGCACATAGGAGGCCTTGCCTATAATAACATGTACACCTTTTCAGAACTTAGAGCTAATAAAGATAAACAACTTACTGATGTGACCAGAGTCTGGCTTAGACCTAGGGTATGGAAAAATGGACATTACTCTTAAATTCAGAGCGTAACATCTTGCTTTAGAAATGATGTGTCCAGAGAGAGACTTGATATGCAGATGAACTGAATTAATCTGCTTAATTTCTGCCAGGATCTCCATTTGCTCATATTCCCCATACCCTGGACTGAGGTACTCACCATAAAATTCTCTCTGAGGTCTCAGACCAACCAAAGTGAAATTGTGTTTTGATGTTTATAAAAATTGTCTCAGAAACAAGTTCTGCTTGAGGCACACATATCAAGTTGTTCCGCCCACCGCTCAAGTCTGTTATTTCTGACATGGCCCCTGGAAGAATGCGTACCCGCCTCACCATTTTATGACAGCGACCTGCTGGTTTGGGATTAACCGTTGCCTGCTATCTAGACCTGTATTTCTTTGTCCCCCAGACTTAGTGCATTCATTTGGATCCGTGCTGTAGCTCCTTGACTGCTGACTCCCAGCCACACTCCAGTGTCTCGAGAGTACACGCAACCCCAACTTTTGCTTAGTTTCTAAGGAGAAGTGAAAGAATAGAAAGCATGCCTATTTGTGCTCTAGCTTAATAGTTGAATAACTGATTCCTTTGTAGACTAACCAAAATAATTTCAAGAATGAAGGCAGAAAGAAGAAAAAGATCACAGGCTGTCTGAAGGACGCTGAACCGGCCATCAAAAATTGGCATGCTGAAAAATAAGACATAAATGATGCACGGGTGCCCCGAGATCTCCCACAGCCAGAGCAAGCCCTCTCCAGAGGAAGGCCCTTCTACAGGTGAACAGCGGCCTCCGTGACAACAAAACCGGGTGCTCCCAAGGCCCTTCAGCCAATCAGTGTCATGGCAACAACGGTGCCAAAGTTGGAGTATTTCCGGCTGGTTAGATCAAAACCTTGCTGTCATTACTGTACACGATGGTTCTCTACCCAGTGTGTGCAGAAGGATCTGCCACCTCATCTCCCATGCACTTTGCCCACCATGCTTCTCCCTCTTGCTCAACATCACCTTTGGCCTGCTTCCCCAACCCTTTCATTGTGCCCGCACCACGGGGTTTATCAGTCCACAGAGTACCAACTAGTGTTCTCCCAGTGCCAGTGCAACTCTAAAAACAGTTTTCTCCTTCTCTCAAATTCCCCCTGCCCTTAGGTGCATGGGACTCTACTACATCACCATACACTTTATACTCTTCTTCTCTTCCCACCTTCTGGTTAGTCCATGCACATCGAGGGTTTCAGCATCTCGCCCAAAGCCTTCTCCTTCCCCACCTCCTATCGTAACCTGAGAAATTTCAACATCTATGTGAAACATCACTGAAAACAGTCTTCTTTTGGACTTCCTTACCTCCAGTTGCCCTCCCGCCCCCCACCTCATTCTCACGGTCACCTTTACTCAGAGTGGTTTTTTATTCCTGGCCTCCTGTGGATCTTTAATTCTACTTGTCTCTACTTAGACTTGTTTATGGTCACCTCCTCTCCAGGAATGATTGGAGATCACGATTCTTCTTTTGTTCCTCCTCTCCCACCAACTTCAATCTCTTAATCCCCTGACTCTTGGTAAATGATCATGCCTCCTTCTTCAATGGTAAAATTGAAGCCATTCATCATGAACGCTAACACACACTCACACACACACACACACACACACACACACACACACACACACACCCTTCCTTACCTATTTTTATTCCCTTACCTCTGGTCCCACAGGATGAGGTTTCTGAGCAAATAATAGCTAACACCCTCTCTTTTTCCTTCTCCCTTTCCAATTCAAACTTCTTGAAAGAATAATTTCCCAATCTCCCATGACTTTTTCCCATGCACCCCCTAATCCCATTGTAACCTGGCTTTCATTGGCACCACTTTATCAAAACTGCTTTTGTTAAAGTTGTCAGTGACCTCAGAACTGTCCCTTCCCACAAAATGAGAAAAGTTCAGTCACCTTCTTATGGGAATCCTTTGCTGTATTTTTATATTTACTTACTTCCTGCTTCTTAAAGTTCTCTACTTCCTTTGCTTTTTTTTGCAATGTTCTTTTCTGGCTGTATTCTTGCTTTTGAGACCACTCTCAAAAGGGCTCCTCTTTCCCCCTTCTAATCCTTAAAAGTTATTCCCCAGGGTCCAGTGGTTCTGTTCGGGTACATTCTTTTGTCATGCTCCTTGTTCACTAGTGGAAACTCTTCTACATCTGAACTTGGAAAGCATCATCAGTGCTTGGGTAACTCTCAGAGAGGAAGAGAGAGAGAGAGAGAGAGAGAGAGAGAGAGAGAGACAGACAGACAGAGAGAAATGACTATAGATTTGATTCTTGCTTCTGTTTTAAAGCAGGACATCTCCACCTAGACCATATACAGACATCTTAAGGTCAAAATGTCAATGTGATGGATGGTTCTACCTGAGCACAAAAGAATTCAGATACAGTGAAGCTCAGTAAATCTGAAATAAATAGTGATCTGACCAATGAATCTATGGACATCTTTTCCATGGACAGATATGCAGGAAGGGTTGTTTGGCTAAACACAGAGGAAGTATATGTCTGCGGCCACAGAAAGACAAAAAGGCTAGGACAAGGGAAGGACCACAATGGCATTTTGTCCCCTACCTAATTTTATAGACTGGATTTTGAGCTCCTCAGGAAAAAACAAACAGCAGTCGTTTCATAAAATCCGTGCAACCCAGGATACACAAGCAATGCTTTCAGGCCTAATAACAAAATGAAGCACCAGTTGAGGATAAGGGACACTCTCTCCATTTCTGGAAAGAATTAAGGGATGTCAGCACCATTCTAGCACTTGAGAGTTTTACAACCTTGGGTTGCATTGGAAGCCAGCTCTCTCAGGAGGCCAGCTTTTCCCTAGAGAAACAGTGAGGGCAAGAGCATCAGCTGGAAATGCTGAGTGTCAGCAGGCAAGGTACATACCATTGCCAGAGTTCAATGGCAAACAGCAGGAGAACCGCAGAAACTGGTGGCCATGAGTGTTTAAGGCACACCCTTCTGGAGACTCCCAGAAATACTACAGAAAGGGAACGCTGTCTGAGGGTAAGATTTTGGTTATATATTGAACTAATGTAATTTGATTGTTAATGGTAGCATGACCTCATTCATGCCCACAGGGCCAAGTGACTACATTTGTCTCTGACACTGAACTCAGTCTTTTTTTTTCCACTCCTACTTCTCCAGTGTCTGTCTCTGAATTGGTGCTACTCTTATTACCCTCTCTGTGACACAACTAGAAAACCTAGGATTCCTCTCTCACTCCTCCCTCCCCTCCACTTTACTCTCCTCAATATAATCAGTCACCTGCTAACGAGGCCCAAGGAAAAAGACACCATGATGATTATTGTTTCTCCTCTGAATGCCATAAAAGAGGCTAGATATATTAGGACATCATCAACTGGGAATATATTTTTTCTTCAGATTCAAATATGAAACACCTGACAATACTTATTACACCCAACACATTAACTCACTATTGCTAATTCATATGGGAATGAGTAATACTACTAGAAGAAAAATGGAACTATTATTTAGACACATTGAAGAGTTGGGGCGCCTGGGTAGCTCAGTTGCTGATTTTGGCTCAGGTCATGATCTCACAGTTCATAAGTTCAGGCCCCGCCTTGGGCTCTGTGCTGACAGCTCAGAGGCTGAAGCCTGCTTCAGATTCTTTGTCTCTCTCTCTCTCTCTTTCTCTCTCTCTCTCTCTCTCTCTCTCTCTCTCTCTCTCTCAAAAATAAACATTAAAAAAAATTTTTAAGAAACATTTAAGTGTTGTAAGACCTTGAGGCTGAAATAAAAGAAATAACTAGAGATCAAAAGGGTTTGAAGTCCAGGGTCGCAGTATCTTCTGTGGCAGGCAGAATAATGTTCCCAAATGGCCACACTCTAATCCCTGGAGCCTAGGGATATGTTACCTTACATGGCAAAAAGGGCTTTGCAGAAGTGATTAAAAGTACTACCCTTAAGATGAGAAGATTATTCTGGGTTATCTGAGTTGCCGTGGTTCCAGTTCTTGGTGATAAGCTTGCCTACCTTATCAAGGGAGCCATACCATGAAACTTATTTGGAAGATGAGCATGAAAATACCCAGAGAGCTTGTTAGGTCAGATAAGGGAAAGGAAGAGTGTGATGGAGGAGGTACTCAGTAGAATCAAGAGAAAATGATCAGACCAATGGTCAGAGGAGGTCAGTGTGTCACTATCCTGAGGAGCACGGGCTCTCAAGCCAGAATGACTTGGTTGTGAGTCCCCAATTCTTTCACTCGTTGGCCACGTGGCCCTGGCAAGGCACCTACCATCACTACGCCTCTGTTTTCTCGTCCATAAAACGAGAATAATGAAGTATCTACGGTATATAATTATTGAGAGGAAAAATGAAATAACATTTATAAAACCACACATAATCATTCAACAAACCTTATCATCGGTAATAGCAGTGCCTACGCCCTCAGACGACTACATGGCTAGCAACAAAGCTCAAACATTGTTAATAGAAGAAAGCAAGTATCATCCCCAAAACTTGATGGGGCGCCTGGGTGGCTCGGTCAGTTGAGCATCTCAGCTCAGATCTTGATCTCAGGGTAGTGAATTCAAGCCCACACTGAGCTCTGCGTTGTGCGTGAATACCTACTTAAAAGAAAGATGTGATGGGGAACTAATTATGGGTTATGTCTCAGGAGGGATGTACCTTTCTTACAAGAAAAAATTAAAATGAAATGGAGATGACACCACAGTGCACAAAAAAAAAAAAAAAAGCAAACACAACTTAAATCTAAAACCTGAAGTAAATCCACAATGAAAAGCTTTTAGTGAAAATGAAATCACAATGAATGTTTTCTAGGCACAAATTGTAGCTGGCCTTGTCGGGCAATGGATACTTTTGATTCCTCCCCAAACAGGTGCCAAAACGGACACAAAATAAAAATATAGTAATGACCCAGAATTTCAGATGCCACTATCTCTGCCAAAAGGCTGACTTTGCTAATAACAATGGCAGCATGTTTGATAAATACTTCTCCCTACTTCCTGACGACCTCTCTCAAAAAGTTCAGGAAACAACAAAGGGATATGATAGTTTGGCTGTAATTCTTACTAGGAGGGAAGAACTATCTGGTTACATGAAGTGGATGTGTTCCTTCAATGAAAGAAACTACATTTTACTTTTTGCCACAGGTGAGGCTGGTTAACAACAGCCTCGAAACTTTAGGGAAACAGATTTCCAAAAGTGAGGAATGATTCTTTGGCCCAGGATGCTCAAGGGGAACATGGCCCTTTGGAAGTAGAAACCACAAAAATGCACTTAATTCTAGATTGTCCTGATAAAGGCAAAAGGAGACACAAAGCATCAAGTAGAACCAGGTTCTGTGAAGGGACTATCTGCTCACCTAAAATTTTAAAATAACACATGTCGATTTTAGAAAGAGGAATAGCATAAAACTGTTAAAAAGAAAAAAAAAAAGAGGAAGAGAGGTCAAAAGAAGATAAAGCTCAGGACCAGCAAAAAAATGGGAAAAAATGCAAAGAATGATAAATTTTTAAATTTCCATTTTTCAGAATAATAAGCAAAATAGAGAGTATAATGACACAGAAGGGGAGAAAAAGCTGAGCTCTTCAAAGTCTGCCTTGTTGCCAAGACAAATAACTGTGAAAGTGGAAATCTATTCAATGATTCATTAACCTGGCAACCATTTATTTGCCCTAATAATAACAATGCTCAAAATTAATTGAGTCCCAACTATATGACAGATGCTTCCTATATATTTTCTCATGTAAAGCTCCCAACATTCCTATGAGTTTAGTGTATTTATTTTGCTTTACATATAAGAAACTCAAGTTTACAGAATTCACGTCACTTGCCCCAAACCACACAGCTTGTAAGTGTTGGAGGCAAGTTTTAAACCCAAGCTCCTCTGACTCCAAAGCACACATCCTTTCTTCTATTCTTAAATTGGTTTCCCCAGCATCTGTGAGTCATTGTGTTGGGCCTTGGCAATAAAAAAAATACGTAATACACAACTCTTGTTTTCAAGAAACTCAGTCTAATGAGGAACACAACCATGTGAACAAATAATTGTCATACAGGGTGAAAGACACTATAATGGCAGTGCCCGCAAAATTACACTTGTCATGAGGAGCACTGAGTAATGTACAGAATTATTGAATCGCTATATTGTACACCTGGAACTAACATAACACTGTATGTTAGTTATACTGGGATAAAAATTAAAAAAACAAACAAACAAACAACTACATGCAAGAACAGAAAACAGAGTGAAAAATCGGCTGGGAGAACCATACATTAATAAGGCATGGTCAACTTGGTGTCAGACATCGTGAATTGGTTTGCGCACATTATTCTACCCTCCTTCTAGTGTGTTCCTGCTCCGGAGGACAGAAGAGTTGAATGCACATTTTCCCACGTCTCTTGTACGTAAGGATCCGGATGTGATTTAGAGTCCGCCTAGCGGCTGTGCTCTTGTTGGAAGATGGCGGTGAGGTGAAGAGCTCACTTCCGCCTGCTTTTTCTTTCTCTGCCTGCATCTGTGGCTGGCTGACAGCGTTCTCGTGCCCAGCCACCAGCGTTAGGGTGTGGGGCAAACACCTGTTCCTGGTGTGGCTCTGGCAGGCACAGCGTCACTGCAATGGTGGCACAGAGGTGGCTTCCTGACCTCCTGACAGCGGCCATACAGTGTGTTCTGGAAGCCAGCAGTTGCACGGGGACCTCAGGACTCCCCAGCTTCCCAAGAACTGGCTCCACTTGCAGACCAGTTCTTCAGTGCTGCTCTGGGAGATACCCTGGATGCCCAACCTACATCCTACTACGCCAGCCCTTGCAAAAACTTTGTGAGCAACAAAATTCCTGTATTGAAGCCTTTTTCATTAAAATGGCAACCATGCTTTGTGTGTTTTGCATCTAAATACTGACTGATTCAGAGATGATATTCCAGCTGTGTTTTCAAATTTGATTTTAGTCCTCAAGTAGAAAAGTCAGGAAAGATATAGTCAAGCCAAATATATACATGACTGAAAAAACAACAACAACAACAACAACAACTAGAAGTCCTAATTGATGGAAGAAATAGTGTAAGAATTGTTTTTGAATGAACTGGCCTCTGGAATCATAAGACTTATACCCTAAAATCTCCAAAAGACATGTTTGGATACTTACACAACAATGAGCCTTTGTGGGTAACAGAGAGGTGCAAGACAGCTGAAGACTGAAAAGTATTTCAAGTTCCATTAGAAGTAGAAGGAGAGATTTGGAAATTACAGATTAGCGAGCTCAGGGTCAACTCCTGGAAATATTTCCAATGTGTTATTAAATAGGCAAATTGTTACTACTAAGGTAAGAAAAAAGTGATTATGGGCACTACTATGGGCTCACTTAGAAAAAAAATCATGCAAAGGTAATCACATTTCTTTTGTTGTTGCTTTGGGTATTTTGTTGGACTTGCCAGCATAGGTGATTCTTTGGAGAAATGTACCTTGATTTAACAGGATATGTGATACATCGTTCATGAGATCTTTATAGAGAGGGTGGAGAAATGTGCACTATTATACATTCATAACAACTTGCATCAAAGTTAGGGACTGTCTGAAGGCAGTTCAATATCTTGGCCTCAGTATCTGTATTTGTCCCTATTTCATTGGGTTATATAATCAACATCTTGCAAAACTTCATACAATGCAAGTTTGTAAGTTTACAAATGACATGAATTGAAGAGAGATCATATGTTGGGTGGCAGAATAAAGATTCAAAGAGGTCTCAAAAAGTAGTAATTATAGGGGTAAACTCAAAGGTAAAATGCAAAAGCTTGGAATGCAAAAGCCAAATTTAAACACAAAAAGAGGGGGCGTCTCAGTGGCTCAGTCAGTTAAGCGTCTGACTCTTGATTTCGGCCCAGGTCATGGCTCATGGTTGAGAAGTTCGAGCCCCACATTGGACTCTGCGCTGACAGTGCAGAGCCTGCTTGGGATTCTCTCTCTCTCTCTCTCTCTCTCTCTCTCTCTCTCTCTCTCTCTCCCTCTTTCTCTCTTTGCCCCTCCCCTGCTCATGTGTGTTCTCTGTCTCTCTCTCTCTCTCTCTCAAAATAAATAAATAAACTTTAAACACAAAAAGAGAACACGATTGCTAAACTATAGCAAAACTCTGGGTTTGGCACCAATTAATAGGGAAAAACTGCCTATGGATTTCAGTTGCCAGCAATGTTCCATCACTCCCTGGGGGAAAATGTACAGACCCCTAGGATTCCATGCTGGCCACAAAGACTGCACTGCCATAAACAGACCTGTGCTTGGTTAGTCTATCCTCCTCTAAGGACGTTGGAACCTTAGACATGTCCAGAAGAGGGAGATCTGACAACAATGCTGTGTGAAGAATGGCAGAATAAATGTGGCATTATTTAATCTAGGAGGCAGGGGTAGGAGGGCAGCCTGAAAACTGGTTAAAGGTTTGCAGTTCAATGACATGTAAGGACCATGCTCTGTATAGCAGTGGAAAGGATTAGAGCCAGTGGGTAAAATTACGAGGAGGTATATTTTGCCTCAATATATTAAAAAAATACATTTTAGTTGTTATGGAATGAATTCCCTATTACTAGAAATATCCAAGCTAAAGCTAAAGGATAACTCTGCAGAGATATTGAAGAGATAAGTCTTATATCAAACAAGATACAAAATCAAACTATCCCTTACAACTCTGAGTTGTCACAATGTTGAAGATATAACACATTCTTATTGTTTCAGTGATTTTTTTTTTTTTTTTTGAGACAGAGAGGGAACAAGCAAGCAGGGGAGAGGCAGAGGGAGAGAAAGTATCTTAAACAGGCTCCATGCCCAGCACAGAGCCCCACGTGGGGCTCGATCTCACGACCGTGAGATCATGACCTGAGCCGAAATCAAGAGTCCAATGCTTAACTGACTGAGCCACCCAGACGCTCCTCAATGATTATCTTAATACAACTGATTTCTACATCTATAGCTCCCTCTTTTCGATTCTCACACTTTTTTAAATATTTCTACCAGGATAGCCCTTGTTGTGGGCTAAAATGTGTCCCCCCCCAAAAGATGTCGAATCCTAATCTCCACTACCTGTGAAGGTGACTTTATTGGGAAATATGGTCCTTGCAGATGACCAAATTAAGATGAAATCATTAGGGTGAGCCCTAATCCAATATGATTGTGTCCTTATAAAAGGCAGAAATCCCAGCACTTTCAACAATAGCCAAATTGTGGAAAGAGCCTAAATGTCCATCAACTGATGAATGGATAAAGAAGATGTGGTTTATATATACAGTGGACTACTACTTGGCAATGAGAAAGAATAAAATCATGCCATTTGCAGCAATGTGGATGGAACTGGAGGGTATTATGCTAAGTGAAATAAGTCAGCCAGAGAAAGACAGATATCATATGTTTTCACTCATATGTGGGACTTGAGAAACTTTACACAGAAGACCATGGGGGAAGGGAAGGGGGGGATTACAAACAGAGAGGGAGGGAGGCAAACCATAAGAAGACTCTTGAATACAGAGAACAAACAGGGTTGATGGGGGGTGGGGGAGAGGGGAAAGTGGGTGATGGGCATCGAGGAGGGCACTTGTTGGGAAGAGCACTATCTGTTGTATGGAAGCCAATTTGACAATAAATTGTATTTTTTAAAAAGCAGAAATCTGGACATAGAGGGAAGACAGTGTGAAGAGACAGGGAAAATGAAGCTTTTTTTTTTTTTTTTTTTTTTAAACGAAGCTTATAAGCCAAGGAACACCTGAGACTACCAGAAGCTGGAAGATAGATCTGGAATAGATTCTCCCTCACAGCCCTTAGAAGGAATCCACCTGTTAACACTTTGATCTCAGACCTCCAGCCTCCATAACTACGCGAGAGGATACATTTCTGCTGTTCAAGCCACCCAGTGTAGGATACTTTGCAATGGCAGTTCAAGGAAACTCATACAGCCCTCAACAATGCAAATCTACAGGTCGTCTACCCGATTTTATTCTCCCACCTGCCCCAGACGACCCAGTCTAATTTAATTTTCTCTTCTATTCATGCTATAATAATTCTACTATTTGCTGCATTCCTTTGCCACTGTCACTATCTGGATGGAATAGATCCTTTTTACTGTGTTCGCCATGGACTAAAATGTCTTCCTATTTTTCCTCTCTAATCTCCACTTCACTCCAGCCCACCCTGCACAACATCAAAGCTGGTGTCTCCCTGCTTACTCTTGGTTCCCTGTGGCCTACACAACAGTCCTTTAAAATCCTTTCAGTTGCCACGCAAAGCCCCATAATCTGACCCCAGTCTACCCTCCAGGCTTGCACCAGCACCACTATGCCATTGACTGAGCTAAATTGATTTATCGTTGATGACACACCTGCTTCTGATTTTTCTTCTTTCCTCCCTGTGTTGCTTATGCTGTTCTCCCCTTACATACACAATTATCAAAACTGTAACTAACATCCAAGTCCCCTTTTCTAGCTCACTTGTGTAAAGTCCAGTCTGATTACCCCGGCCAGAAATGAGCCATGAAATCCGAGCCTCTACCTTATTCAGTCTAGTCTACAATGCACAATAACAATACATAAGCCTGCTTTGGCAGTATTTCCCAACAGTAGAAACCCTATCTTGATATACTTAACTTGTATGAGTTTCAAATATGCATGAACAATAACAGTAGAATAGCAACATTAAAAAGTATAATAACACGACAGTATAACAGCATGTTATGCTAATAGAAGAGTGTAATAGCAAACAAGAGTACAATAAAATATAGATAATGTAAATTTCCATTAACATGGATCTGACAAGATAAATTAAAAGTACATAATGTATATAACATTCATACCACGAAGTCATTAAAAATAAACTAGATCTGGGGCACCTGGGTGGCTCAGTCTGTTGGGCATCCAACTTCGGTTCAGGTTATGATCTCATGGTTCGTGAGTTTGAGCCCCGCGTCGGGCTCTGTGCTGACAGCTCAGAGCCTGGAGGCTGCTTTGGATTCTTTGCCTCCCTCTCTCTCTCTGCCCCTCCCCCCACTCGCTCTCTCTCTCTCTCTCTCTCTCTCTGTCTCTCTCTGTCAAAAATAAACAAAAATTTTTAATTAAAAAAATGAACTACATCTTTATTTATTAAAACAGAAAAGTGACCCCAATATACTACTGATTGAAGAAGCAGGCAGTGCAATGGTAAGTGTAATATAATTCCATTTATTTAAAACCATATACATGTCAATCTAGATATCTGGAAGGAAATGAAACAAGTAATGAGCTATAAACTAATTTTCTCTTCTTTGTATTATTCTGTATACAGACATATATATATACATATATATACACATATAACACAAATACACCCATATACACACACATACATATATGTATATATTCTGTATTGGTGTGTTATATATGTATATATACAAATGTATGTAAGTATATATGATAGAGCTTTAATTTTTAATAAGTAATGTTTTATTAAATACAATATTAAATAAGTGCACATTTCCTTAGCACATGTTGAGATGGGGTTGTAAAGTTTACATGAGATTTCCAAAAGTCATTGCCTGGGTGCAGTTTAGTCTAAGGATGGGGGAGGAACTAGTGGGATTCTGAACAATGTACTATTAATTCAACAATAAAACATTTTAAAACATTGACAATTTGGTATATTTATATAGTTATAGTTCTGTTAAGAAAAAATTAGCATTTATAAAACAGATACTTCTTTATTTCAATATTATAGAGCATTCGTTATTTTAGTATCTGGACAAAGTTCCCAGAAGTTGAGTACTATGTCTTTCTCAGTGTAAGAGCAACTTAGTATATCATCTTGCATATTATCAATTGCTCATTTTTTTTAATGTTTATTCATTTTTGAGAGAGAAAGAGAGAGAGAGAGAGAGAGCGAGCACAAGTGGAGGAGAAGCAGAGAGAGGGAGACACAGAATCCGAAGCAGGCTCCAGGCCCTGAGCTGTCAACACAGAGCCTGACATGGGGCTCAAACCCACGAACCATAGGATCGTGACCTGAGCCGAAGTCAGACGCTTAACCGACTGAGCCACCCAGGCGCCCCTCAGGTGCTCATTTAATAGAAGTTGAATATATCAGTGGTAGACATGGACTGTAACTGGAAGTTGAACCAGAGAACCCTCTATTCTTCCTCCCTCACAAATCTGCCAATATTGCCGCCTCCCATAGTGGTCTAGAGACTTCTGAAAGAGCCAAACATCAAAGAGTAACATATAGGACCTGCCGCCTCTGACAGAGAGCAAGAGACAAAAATATGCCCAAAGACAAAAATATGCTCTCTTTGACAACTCTTTGCTGGTGACTAAAGACAGAGCAGGTTCTTGGCAAATACAGTGCATAACAATAAACTCTCTGGGTCTGGGTAGGAATGGGCAGTGTAATTCCACAGGCATTACACTGGGTTTAAAAATAGGAAGCGTTTCCCAGGAGGAGCGGTCCTTGTGGGTAACCGGAGTGGACATAATATGTTTCAACTAATGGTAAAAATACCTGAAATCATCCAATATTTTAGTCATTCCTTTGTGGTTTTTTTTGGTTTTTTTTTTTTTAAATAATTTATTGTCAAGTTAGCTAACACACATTGTATACAGTGTAGTCTTGGCTTTGGGAGTAGATTCCCGTGATCCATCCCTTACATACAACACCCGGTGCTCGATCTCAACAAGTGCCCTCCTCAATGCCCATCACCCATTTTCCCCACCCCTGCAACCCTCACCCCCACTGACCCTCAGTCGGCTCTCTGTATTTAATCTCCTATGGTTTGCCTCCCTTTCTGTCTGTGACTTCTTTTTCCTGCCCTTCCTTTGTGTTTCTCTTTTCCTAAAGCTCCTTCTTCCGTAGCTTTAGAACATTGTAAAAGGTTTTCTTCAAATCCTATTTTTGGGCAAAGCATTCTTTACGTAATATGCCACACACACGCCAACACTACAGAAGTCGGTTCTTTCTGACGATACACATGCACCAAACCAAACTCTTAACTTTCTGTTCTACTGCATGGTGGGGAAGGTGAATAATCCTATAATAACAGGACTATGATGATTGCAAATCCTTTACACTTTGACTTCAGAAGGCAGGACAACACACTCGTTAGTTCAGACAGTCTGTACTGAATACCTGCTAAACCAGTGCTGAACAACTGGGGTACGAGGCTGAACAACCCAGATAGCACTCCCGAACTCATGGAGTTTGTGGTCTGGTAGCGGAGATAACAAGGAAATGGGCCATCGCACTGTGACTCAGCAGATGTTCTTAAAAGAAAGTCAATGTGTCGTGACAGTCCACAGACAGGAGCAGCTGACCAAGATCTAAGGCACTAGGCAAGTCTTCTCAGAATTGACATTCATTATAGCAAGTCCTGGCAGACAAGAAGGCATTATCCTGGTCAGGGAGTGGCCTAAGAGGAAGAGGCAGCCATTGATACAAGGTGCCACGGCCTGGGGAAGAGAGAGTTCATGAGAGTTGGAGAGAAGTGGAAATATTGATGCTGAACAGAGTAACAGCGGCCTTACTCTGAGTAAGATCCTGAGAGTTCTTGCAAATCATAGTTAAGAAGTTTAGAGTTCTTTAAAGCAGGGAAGCGTGGAGAATGGATTCAAAGAATGCAAAACTGGAGGCAAAGAAGCCTCTTGGAAGGCTGTGGATGGGTTTGAGAGATATTTAGGGGTAGAGTCCACAGAAATTGGTGATCAATTGGATGAGATAGGGTGACGAACAGGAAGAGACCAATATGATTTCTGGGTTTTCAAATTAAGGAACTGGGTAGTACAACTCACTGAAGAGCATTCGGAAGTAGGAGGTGGAACAAGTCTGGGTTGGAGTTTGAAGTCATCTGTGATAATCAACTGAGAGATGCTTATTAGACAGGTGTATATGGTGCTTTAGATCTAAGCAGTATTGAATTCAGAAAGCATTAACACATAGATGATAATGAAATGTATGCAATGAATGAGGTGGTACATTATTGACTTCCTAATAGGTATGCTCAACAACACAACATGTGCTTAGGGAACCAGGAGAGAGAGAGAGAGAGGGAGGGAGGGAGAGACAGAGAGAGAGAGAGTTCATTTTCAAAACCATATCTGGAAATGTGCAATCTGAAAGTCCAGAGAGAGACAATATTAATTTTGCTTTGTTTAAAAATATAAATATTTACTTTTGAATTATATATGACAGGATGGTGAAGGGATGATCTTTTCTGAGGTTCTCAAAAGCCTCAATTTGGCCCATGAAGAGGGGTACAGAGTGACCAAAGAAGACATAAAATCAAAACCTAAGGAACAGTAACTTTAAGGAATAGGCAGAGGAACAGAAATTGGCAAGGAGGTCTGAAAAGAAGAGACGAAGTGGCAGGAAGAAATTCAGGAGAGCCACGATCTCCAAAGCCAAAGGAGGCGATCAATCCAAATGTTCCTGGGGACTGAAGTAAGAAAGAGAAGAACAGAAAAGTTTCCATCAGGAGTAGAAATGAAAAGAAGGTTGGTAACTTTGACAAAAGCAGTTTCAGAAAAATAGTAGAGGCGGAAACCAGGCTTCCACAGGTTGGGGAGGGAGTGGGTCTTGAGGAAGAACAATTAACAGGCACAGATAAGAATCGTGGCAGTGAAGAAAGATGAGAAGATGTAGAGGAGGCCTGGAAGTTTCTGTGACAGGAAACTGAGCGTTATTAAAAGGAAGATGCCAGTAAGGAGAGAAAAAAAGGGAAAAGAGAGACAGAAATAGTTAAAATTAAATGCAGAACCCAACAGGAGAGATCTACCTCACACAGGAGTGTGGGGGATACCGTTGGCACCCCACCCAAGCAGGTACCGCCACCCTGTAGCTGCTGTGAGTGTTGGCTGCTAAGAGAATTCCCCTTAGTCAAGGCAGAACTGCCTCCTCCCGAGTGCAGCTCCCAGACAATGGCTAATTGACAGAAGAGTGCAAAAAGCCAGATCTCTGCCCCAAGGTGGGTCCAAATCCAGGGTGCAGTGCATGTTCCAGAGCTCACTGTGAGACTGGGATGAGGTCAGACTCTAGCTGAGACCACATGCTTGCTCAGCCCCTTGCCTGGCCCTATCCTGTTTCCCTCACCCCTTTCTGCTGAAAGAAACCCTCTGTAAATCACAAATACCGAAACTCCTGTCAGAGGCACCCCTCCTTGCGAACCTCCTCAGAGACAAGAGGAACCTATGCCCGTGCAACAGAAGAGGAGGAGGGACAGGAGAAACAATGCAAATGGTTTTGAGGGTTGGTGGCATTACATTGAGGGACCACTTCTCTAGTTTATGCCGCCTTCCTAATAAAGGAGAAGGTGAAGTGATGGGTCCAGAAAGTTGAGAAGACTTAGAAGGGGAGAAATACTCATTGTGGAAGAACAGGGAACAGGAAACCATTTACTAGGCAGATATAGGGGGATTAGTTAGATGGGGTTTATAAACAAACACTCCCATGCTCACCTTCTTCCAAATCCAATTAGTTATAATTCCTACTTGGAAGTAACTAAGGAGAAGGAAAAAGAGGATCTTCTGTTGTTACTGATGATTTCAAAGTTGATGATTCTTTCCTAGATGTGGAATTTCTAAATATTACATAATAATAAATTCTGTTCATTATAAATTGGACTTAAAGATGTTCTGCTTTCATCCTCAACATTCTTTGTAAAACTATCCTCTGCAAGGTCGCCAATAACCTCCCAGTTGCTCTATCCAGTAGACATCTTTCTTTCCTTACTTCCTTGACCTCTCTGAGGCATGTGACATCACTGACCACTTTCTTCTTGAGACTCCCTCTTCACTTGCCTTTGGTAAGCCAACACTCACCTAGATTACCTCATACTCTATGGACCCTCCTTCTCATTCTCTCATGGATCCTTCTTTCTCTCCCTCTCTGCTAGGCACTGTTTTCCCTGGGCCCATCCTGTGCTTTCTCACTTCTCACTCTCCATATTCTCCTAGGGCGAACACATTCACTCCTGCAGTGATAACTCCAAAATGTATCTCTAGTTTAAATTTGTCTCCTCAGCTCCAGGTAAATATATAAAATTGTCTAATGAACCTCACCCCCTAAATGTCCCTCAGAGACCCCACACTCAACAAGTCTAAAACTCAACTCATCTCCCTTTTAATTTCCACTCTTGCATTTCCCAATCGTGGACACAAGTCTCACCATTACTCTGTATCCAACACAGAACCCAAGAAGGGAGTTATCCTAAACTCTTCTCCAAATTCACATCCAATCAATCATCAAGTCCAGTAAGCTCTAATCTCTCCCATCCACTGTCCACTCCATCATTGCTTTAAGCCAACATAGTTTCTCTTGTGGTTTTATGAGTAAAATCTTTACTGGCTGGCTAATCTCCAGTCTTCCCCCATCTTCTTCCATTTTCCATATGGAAATCTGAGAGCCATTCCCCTGCTCAAAACATCCCAGTGGTATCCAGTGTGCCTAAGACAAAATTCAAATGCCTTAATATATTTTCAAAGTCCTTCATGATCTGACCCCTTGCTACCTGTCTACCTTCATCTCTGGCCATTATTTCTCTTACATTGTTTTTCCAAATTCCTAAGTACTCATAACTCTACACTTGTGCTATGTTCTCGGTTTCATGAAATTGCACAAATATTTCTTCTGCCTAGAATGCTCTTTTTCTGCATATTTTTTTGCTAATAACTACCCATTATCAAAAACTAGTACAGATATTACTTTTTCTGGGAAGGTTTCCCTGGTATCCATCCCAACTAAGGTAGTACCTGGTTGGTTCCCAGCCTAGCTACTACCTTAGCATACTCTGTGTTCTTCCAGCATAGCACTGATGGCATTATGCTGGGGACTGGTGGAAAACTGAAACTTCATCAAAGATCCCTCTGATTCCAGAGCTTTCTCTAGCTATGGTACAGTATTGCTTCTAATGATAGCTGAAATATTTCTCAATATTGAGTCCCTGAAAGGAATTAAAATAAATTTCAATGTGGGATATACACATTGTAATGCAGAAAACAGCCATTTCTGTATCATATTTGACTCCTTTTCATGAAACAATCAAGTGCAAAGGGCAGCTAACTAATAAAGCAAGCATCTAAAAAATATCCCATCATTCATAGACTCCAGGGCAAGTTTTATTGGTTGTAACGGGGTACAGAATAGGAAGTTCCAAATGCACCAAAGCTTTCCGGGCCCCTCTGATGGTACTCAAAACTTCCCTAGAAGCTGCATCGCTCTGCAACCAAGAATCATCATGCCTCAAGAGACAAAGGGATTCAAATTCGACCTTCTCACTTGATACATTCTCATAAGCCCACACACTCCAGAAGGATGTTCAGTATACATGCCCCTGATGAAGAGGCTTCTGATGAGAGAATTTTTCTTTGGGTTTTTTTTTTTTTTTTTTTTTTTGCATTATCATGTGTAAACTTTGGTTCCAGATAGTTGCCAGACCATTGCAACGATTGCAGTTGCCCATCTGAAAGTTGCAAGCATTGTGGTGGCTGCGGAAAGAGAATTCTGTACACATGCACAGAGACGGCCCCCCTTCGCTCCCTTATCCACTCCCCAGTCCGGGCTTTTCCCTCACCACCTCCTCTCCTCTGAGAGTTGAGGCTCAGAAAGATACACCTTTTCAGCCACTCTATTCGGCTGCCTTTTCTAGATGGACAGGTCCAATATTTTATCTAGAGAGCGCACTTTCTCACTTCAACTTCTCTCCCTCTCCCGCCATGCACATTAATGCTTTGAAGCCATCTGAGGATCATTTGTTGGCTGAGTGATCACATTCAGAATATGGCCTAGCAATGACTCACACTCTTGTGGTCTCCCTGTGTTTACCATGGATATTCTATTCCAGCTGGATTTCCCTTTCCCCAGGAAACCTAGAGCTAAGCGATTTCTCCATTTTTCTCCTTCCACTCCAGCATCTCCACATGACCCTTTCACCACCAATGTCCTCTCAAAGTGTGTGTGTGTGTGTGTGTGTGTGTGTGTGTGTGTGTGTGTGTACTCTCTATCTTGAATCTGCAGCTATGGGCTGAAGACCAATCCAGCCTGTGGCCAGTTGTTGTATGGCCTGTGAACTAAGAATGGTTCTTACATTTTGAAAGAGTTGGAAAAATAAATAAAGATGAGAAGAAAATGCAAGAAAGGCCATACGTGGCCTGAAAGCTGAAAAATTTTTCACCATTTTTACCCATTTACAGGAAAAGCTTGCCAACACCTTTTCTATACTAACATATGTTTCTAAAGCATGAGTCTGAGTTCAGATGGACAGGGACTTTCAGCCCAGCTCTGCCACATACTCGCTCTGTGACACTTTCCTCATCAGTAGCATAAAGTAATAACTCTGATGACTACATGAAAGCAAAATGGCATGCCACACAAAGCACTTTGCGTACTGGCAACTCATAAGGAGAGCAGAATAAACAGTAGCTACTTTTTGCTATTACTTTTGGATTCGGAGGGGCCTATTACACTTTTTATGCACACATATGAAAAGCTAACACCCAAGAAAGGCAACACATCTTCGGACCAATATGTGAACCACATCTCTTAACTATCCTGTGATTGGATCTCCTCTCTCTCTCTCAAAAAGAAGGGCGCATCACAGCCACGGTTCTGTGAAGATGAGAAGTAAGGCAAGTGCTTCTGTACGTGGCTCCACATGTCTTGATGGGATCTCAAGAGCTACATTTGCCGTTCCTTTTCACCTAGGCAGAAACCTGAGAGTAACCCTTCCTCCCCCATATTTATTCTCACCCCTAACAGCCCCTCAGTCAGTGAGATTTACCTAATTTACCTATTAATTATTTTCAATTCCAATCCCTTCACTCTAATGTCACTGCCATGGGCCCTCATTATCTCTTGCCCAAGCTATAGCAGAGGTCTTCTGTCTTCTTGCCTCCGGTTTTACCGTCCCCAAGCCAGTACTCACGTAGTTACTGGCTTCATCCACCAAAGCCATGAATCTGTCCAAACTGCGACCTTGCTTACAGCCACCTCATCTCTTGTCACCATCTGGCTTGGGCTTCATACTCCCACAACATCAAACCACTTACAGTTCCCCACCTACACCCGGCTATGCTGCTTCGGGTCCTTTCACTCTCTCCTTTTGCTTGTGCTGTTCCTTCGACCCAACCCCTTCTTTTTAAATTATAAAAGTACTGCATGCACTTTGCAGAAAATTTAGAATGCAAAAAAGAATTAAAATTACATTGTATCCAAGTTTGAATTCCTCAGAGATAACTACTACTGATATTTTGTTGATGTATTTGATGTATTTGTTTCCATTGTTTTTCTATGTATATGCGCATATAATAATTTACCAAATTGGGGCATGCTAACTGTTTGAATCTTGAGTTTCTGATATTACACCATTATTTTTTCTGACCTACACAAATTTTATTCAACCAAATATAGCCAAGTATCCTTTGCAATGACTGTCATTTAAACTGTAATAAACCATAGTAAACTCACAATTGTGTCTTTCTCAGCCATTTACCCTTTTCGGCAAAACTTTTCCATCCCATTCAGAGGCATTTCTATAAGAGAAAGAACTGCTTAGATACTGCCCAGAAAAGTGGAGCATTATCTTTCACTGGGGCAGGGACTGCTTTCTGCCTCACCATTTTATTTATGTTCATTTGTAGAAACTAGGTGCAATTTGGCTATAGAGTCACATGGCCTCTCTGGGAGTAATGTGGATATCTGAGCTGACTTTGATGCAAAACTGAACACACCAACTTAGACCTCCCTGACTTAGATCCCTGCTCCTGCAAACATTTGCATGAGTCTCAGCAATACCTCCATCACCAAGAAGCCCTTAAGACCAACATGACGATGATGACTTAGAAGAATCTGAGTCTCAAGAGAAACAAAGGCTCTTTAAATACTTTTTATAAAAACAATTCCATGATCAAAAGAGAGAGGGAAAAAGAGAGAAACAGAGAGAGAGAGAGGGAGAGAGACAGAAGGACAGACGGAGAGAGAGAGAGAGAGAGGGAAAGAGAAGGACAGAGAGGGAGAGAGAGAGAGAGAGAGAGAGAGAGAGAGAGAGAGAGGAATGTACTCCCTGCTTTACTTTAAATGCAGGTCATTAAATATTCTGAGACCTCCTGCACTAAATAAAAGTAAAATCTGTTTTAATTCCTAGGAGATGGTATGAGTAGTGATAAATTTTGTAGCTCTGAATTAAGATAGCCTAGGTTAATTTGGGTTTTGCCATTTTCTTATTGTATGATTTGGAGTATTATATAATATCACTAAACCTGGGTTTCATGATTTGAAACTTGTGATCAGTTTTTCAAAATGAACATAAAAGTAATCTAAAAAGTGAGGATAATAATAGTACCTACCTCCTAAAACTGCCACACAGGTTAAATATAATAATGTATGTAAAGGGCATGGCAAAATACCAAATGCACAGAAAGCAAATGTTACTCCACTCACCATTCCCCAAGCATATTTGAGAAAACTTTTTATTGTTTTTCAAATAATGCCTATTTAGAAACCAGTGAAGCATACTTTTGCAAACTGATCTAAACTCGGAGTCAGGCATGTTTTCAAAAGTTGTGGAAAGATGGAAAGAAGTAAAAAGGCAGGGAAAATGGAACAAAGACAGAACTTATAACTGTTCCTTTACTGTTTGAAAATTTATGAGGAGAACATAGTATTTTAGAGGAAAGACTCAATTTTTAAAGATTAAAAAGGCAGATTAGACCCTGCAATACGCATGCAATTTTTTTAGGTGTTATAACAAAAGCAGCCTCACAATTAAACCACCAGCACACATACAGTAACATATCAGGCCCTGCAAATGATAAGTGGGCAATCCTTCTCCAGGTAAGAGAACTCTCCCTAAGCAGAGTTTGGGCTACTTAGTCTCTATTACTCTAACGTTACTCTAATATTTGGAACCCAAAGAGGGGCCAACCAACAATAACTAACAAAGAAAACAGAGACAAAGGGAAAAGACCAAGTGAGCTCATTCTACTTTATTTTCACCTGGTATTTTTCCCAAAGACACTCTTGACAAGCTTCAGAAGACGATAGATGGGTCATCTGCCTAGCCTCATCCTTTATTTAAAAAGCAAATTCAGCGTTTCCAACTCCAGGATCTATTAAGAAAGTATTTTCAACATTCAGCATTCTCCATTTGTCTCCTCCATGCACGCACTCACACTCGCGCGCACACGCACACACACAATTTCTTAAGACCCAAGTTTATTTTTAGGCCAGAGAGGTTGGGTGTTCCAGATCAGGGCCCTGTGCTCCTGAGCAGACATTCTAAAAGGGCTTCACTGCCAGATATAAAAAGGCCGCTGTATAATTTATTAGAGGAACTTTCACAAAGCTCTGATTACTTTTTAACCAGAAGTGAAAAAAATATCCAAGAATCCTGATTGGATCCAGTATTGCACTTGGCACATGGGAAGTTGTAGGGGCTAGGAATTCTCAGCCCTGCCCAGCTCTCCAGCCCGTTCATCCACAGCACGCCACGAAGGAGGGTCCGATTAGCTGGCATTCAGTCTTCGCCCTTCCCTGCGACTGTGCAATTCCGTTTCCCTAAATAATAGAGGGGATTGGGCCAAAGAAAACTCAAAACAATATACTCGTTTAATAGCCCTAATGGCCCTGCTGAGGCCTGCCAATGAAAACGCTGGCTAAATTGTTCCAGAGAGGCTTCTACCGGAGCTAAACAAAGCCTGCCAGCTCTCTACCCACCACGTCCTCCTCACTGCCACTCAATCTTTTTTTCTTTCTCTTATTTTTTTCATGTTGGCCTTTCTCAAGAGGAGTATGTAAAATACCCCAAAGAATGTTCTCTTTTCAATATGTATTATGTTTGGGGTACAGACTCATGTTTACTTTTCATGGATATGGTGAGCATATTTTTCAAACCAAAATCAAGATGTGGTTTTATAGTATAAGGGCATTTTGCAAAACACTAGAATAGAATACTTGAAATCGTGACTGTTCTGAAAAATCCAAGTAGGATCAACCTTCACTATTAAGGATATAAACATGTCAGACATTGTGCGTTATATTTTCTTTCAAAAATAATTTTTTGGGGACCTGCCATTTCTTAGCACTGTGCAAGGCACTTGGGATGACACAGAGATAATTTAATTAAAAAGAAAAAGTCTCTGTCCTAGACAGTAAGTAACAAATAATCTCTACCCCCTCCTTTCCCAAGGAAAAGGGTCATAGTGACGATTTTGGACAGACCTAAAGAAGAGACTGGCGGTCAGGAGAAAAGAAAGAGAAATGAGGAAGAAGAAAAATTGGGATAAGAATTCTTTAAAAAGAGGCAAAGAGTGTTCATAGAGAAGAGAAATACAGATATTCATAATAAAGCAAGGCCACCAACAATTGAGTCAAAAGCCACTAAAAGCCACTCTTATACACCACGACCACCTTTGTCCACTCTTACATAAGAGAAGCAATTAAAATCAGACAGTTGGCATTAGATCCCATGCCTGCTTACCTTCAAATATCAAGAGGAAGTAGTCAAATTCTTTCAAAGTCCTTCAAAAGAGTATTGTGCCATCACTAGGATTTAGAAGGTATCTTCAGGTTTTCTTAATACAATTCCTATTAAAACTACAAGAGTCCCCTATTTTTACTATAGGTCATGTGGGATACAAAAAATTACAGTGACACTTTCCACTGGTTCCATACTGACTTGATCACAAGTCAGTGAGGAAATCTGTTGCATTCATTCAGTGATTCGAAAAGCAGAGAATGAGCATATGAAAAATGTTGCTCTGTACATTGATACAGGGGAGAGACTGAGCAAGCAATGGGGAAGTTTGGGCCTGACGCAATGTAGTGAGTCTTGTGATGCATCTGTATGAATCCAGGTTTTCTCCCCTCTGGTCCGTCCTGAGTCCTGCTGCAGGAGTAAGTGCTGGTCATGTCAGTTCCTGCTCAAAAATCAACCATGGCTCTTCACTGCCCAATTATCAGTTTCAAAATCCTTAGTTTTGTGTTGAAGATCTTTTATGCCTTTGCTCTTTGACCTTTTCTTTCCCTATCCCACTGTCAGTGCCCTGATCCAGTTGAATGACAATTGATCTCGATTCCCTCAATACAACTAGAAATCTCCAAACTTCACTCATGCTATCCTCAATGTCTGAAATCCCAAATCTCCACCTACCAAGTGTTCTCTTTCCATCAGTATCCAGGTGAATTTTTATCTCCTTTACAACTATGACCTAATTCCCACTTCTTTACTCTTGTACTATATCTACAACAAAAGCATGCCCTATTTCAACTTGTAACCATACTTTACCTTGTTTTATGTTTATATTTGTATTTGCTCCATGGCGCACTGTAAGTTCACTGAATATATTTTACTTTTAAAAAATATAGCTTACTTTTTGTCTCCCATGAAGATGAAGAATGTAGGCTTTTTTTTTTTTTAACATTCTATTTATTTTTGAGAGAGATGGAAACAGAATGAGAGCAGGCAAGGGGCAGAGAGAGAGGGAGACACAGAATCTGAAGCAGGTTCCAGGCTCTGAGCTGTCTGCACAGAGCCCGATGTGGGGCTCAAATCCACGAACCCTGAGATCATGACCTGAGCCGAAGTCGGATGCTTAACAGACTGAGACACCCAGGTGCCCCAAGAGCATAGGTTTTTAAAGAATGTGCTCAACAATTATTTATTTCCTAAATGAATAAACCTAGGTCTTTCTGTGCCAAAAATGTGTCATAATTAACTGAGAATTTCCAAACTTTCTGTGCATCACAGTCACCTCTGAGATTTGTTAAAATATTTGAGTAAAGCCTAGGCATCAGAATTTTTAAAAAGCTAATGATTCTGATGTACAACGAAACCTGTGAGGTCACAGTCTACAAAATTTCAAGAATAGAAAACATTTTCAGATAATGATCCTAAATATTAAGTTCCACTGAGAAGTTAAAATCAGTCCACTAATTCTACCAACTTTCCCATCTATAAGCCATGCTAAAATCATGTTTGTTTGCCCAATGTTCCCCCTCCGACCTTCTATTCAGTTGGCTTGTACAACACAGGTTTGAACTGCACAGATCCACCTACACACGGATCTTTTATAATGCAGAAGTGTACTTTCTTATGATTTTCTTAACTTTTTCTCTTCTCTAGCTTACTTCATTAGAATAATACAGTATTTTATACATACAACATACAAAATATGTGTTAATCAACTGTTTATGTTACTGGTAAGGCTAATTTAGAGCCTACCCAAGTTCCAATACTGACAAAGGCTTCTGGTCAATAGTCAGCTATTAGCAATTAAGTTTTTGGAGAGTCAAAAGTTATGCGTGGATTTTTTACTGCATGGCAGGGCTGGCGCCCCTAGCCACCTGCATTGGTCAAGGGGCAACTGTGGAGCCAACCACCCAAGAAAGCGTTTGTTCAGACAGATTTGCTAGCTATTTAGATTTAGAGCTTACCCAAGCTCCAATACTGGATTCTAGTCCTGGCTGTCCAGATTAGTAGCTGGGCAATCTTAGTTTAAGCCATGTAACTCCTCAAGCCTCGTTTTCCCTGATCAAAATATGGAAATGCAGAAAACAGGCGAAGTCCATATTTAAAAAAAAAAAAAAAATCTATGATTATCCCTGCAAACTGAGGAAGCTGCAGTAGGAGTTCTTCACTAATTTGCATGACTGTCCCATTACAGCTCCGTCTGTTGACAGCGTCCCTTTCATCTTCTCAATAGCAGACTGCATCGGGAGGAAGCCATTTTATGTAGGTGCCGCAGAGGGAGGAAAGAGCATTGGGGCAAAGCTGTTTCATGTTATTTACTCTGACTCCCTGGTTTCAGAATTGATGACAAACTTCATTTGGCACTCCTGGATCTGTGGGTTCTGGGTCTCCAGGATTCATTCCTGGTAATGTCAGGTGAACTCAGGGCATTTGGCAGTAGCGTACGAGGTGCTATGAGTAACATCAGTTTTGCAACCTCGTTTGTCATATAATTAGATGATTATATAATGAAAACTATGTACCACACAATAAAATGTTCATTCTCCTACTGTGGTACAGTATACTTAAGCATAAAACAGCCACAAGGGAAGACTGGAAATGACACGGAAAGGTCAGCCTTAAAATTATTTTAATTCATTTAGAACAAAAAAAAAAAAACAATAAAAAGAAGAACAAACCCAGGAAGAATTAATTTCCAAACCAAAGGGACCAAGGAAAGCTGAGTGGAAAACAGGAAATTAAGAGAGGAAAAAACAAATACTGGGACAAGGGAATAGAAAGAGAGTGGGCTGTAGAGATGGGACTATTGTCTCAAATTCTCATGATAAATTATAGAAGGCTGCCATGGAGAGTCATTAACATCTGCCATTTTTCTAATAAGACTGGCCAAGCTTGAGTATTCACAGCAGCAGGTCTCTGTGGTACTCTGAACGTTTGAGAGTGGCTATAGGGCAATGTTTCCAAACACTGGATTGTGACCCATTATTAAGCTATAAAATAAATTTAGTGGGTTGCTAACCACCATGTATTTAAAGAAAGAAGAAGAGAAAGGAAAATATCAGCATGCCTTATTCGCTGTTAACAGTAAGTACTGCACTTGGAAACTTTGGGGTTACGCAGACGTTCATTCTGGGTTGCCATGCAAAATGTTTTTCTGACTGAAGGTCAGGATAAAAAAAAAGTCAAAGCTTCTGCTATAGGAGTTGATTGCTCTGCTTTTTAAATCATATTGTCTTCTTAGAGAGCTCCTCTTTTGCTTCTTGTTCTCTGACATGTGAGAATTCCCCCCAAATTTAGTCCTCAGTCCTTAGCTGCACTGTCTACATATATGCTGCCCTTTGGAAATCTTAACTATACCTACCAATTTTAAGAGGATCCATATGAAACTTCTATCTCTTAAATTCCTCTCCTTCCAGACTACAAATAACTAGCTTCCGTCACCTACTGGATAGTGCTTCATTGTCACTCCCAAAATCAATGTATCTAAAGTAATAAAATCACTTGAATCCAACTCTCAACACCAGCATCATCTACTGACTGTGTCACTTTGGGCAAATCATCTCATCTCTGAAGGCTTCAATTTCTTCATCTGTCAAATGTGGATATTATTTTCTTATGTTAAATACAATAAAGTATATTAAGAGTAATAGCTCTTGAGATACACCGGGTGTTTCACAATACCTAATATATTTCCCTACTCCACCGAATTCCTCATCAAATTTCCAAGTTTTGACAAGATGCAACATTTCTCCAAGACTTGAATTGCTGGAATAATTCCTGACTCTTTACTCCCCTTCACCCCCTATCACTCACTAAGTCCCATTGATCCCATCAGCTTGTTTGCTCCCAAATCTTGATGTCCCTCATCTCTTCCAGAGCTGGCGTCACTTGATTCCCAGACTGAACCCCATCTATGACTCCTGTTTTGGGTGCAAGGTGGGAAAGGTTACCAGCAAACCATTCATCTCAGAGACGAGCATTAAGTTACTCTCATGAAATACTCCCACTGCTGCCCCCCATACTAGCAAGGTACCCTTCAGCAAATGACCTATCTCTGTGTGCTTTCATGTCCTTGTCTGTAAAAATAGAGATAGAGGTCTTCTTAAGCCCTTCACTTATTGTGAAGATTAGATATAAAGCATGTGGACCAGTGCCTGGCATAAAGTAAATGACCAGTAAATGTTTCTTCTTCTTCCTCTTCCTCCTTCCTCTTCTCCTCCTGCCCCACCTTCATCTTGTTGTGTCTATTGTCGTCATTGCTAAGATTATTACTCTCATATATTCTGTTTCCACTAATTCACTTCATTAAGTCCTCCACAGATCAGTGGTTTTCAAACTTTGTCCTCAGAGCCCCAGGACCCCGTGAGACTGCTCAGGAACCGCAGCAGAAGGAAACAGTACGCCGAGGGGTGTGCCGACAGGTCACGCACAGAGAAGCTCCGTTTGTTCCCTTGGGAGCTGTTTATTAAGTTGATTTCATGAAGCAAAATAGCTCCACTGCTAAAACAGAATGTGACCAATCCTCTCTGAGAGCACTCTCAGCACCCTCTGACTTCACTGTCTTATCCCCACCCCATCCATCCTGTTAGTCATTCATCTTGACATTTCGTTCTCTGATTCTCTGTACTTGTAGGGCCCTCCCCTCCCAAACTGCAAAGTTGAATCAGTCCCAGCGTTTGTTCTTCTGTCCAGGTTCCTGAGAGCTGATTTCAAAAAAATAAAATATGCACAACCACCAAGATTGGTGTCACTACTACTTCCTGGTCTTCACCCTCAGTTAAATGCTCATTACTGCCTAGTAATCCAATGTATCTCTAGGAAGTCCCTTCCTCCTTTTCCTTCACTATTGAAAACACTTGCTCCATCCCTAAACCATCTACCAAGCTAAATCCCGCTCGATCTTGGAAGATCTGCTTCCCCACTTCATGCGAAAACAGAAGCTACATGGCAACACTTCCTGTCATTTGCTCCTTCCCAACTACAAACACCACACCCATCTCCTCTCCACTTTTACTGTCACTGCCTTCAAGCATTTGTCATTTCTTCCAAGAATTACCAAAATAACCTCTGTGAAGTCCCCATTGAATCCAATCTCCATACCTCTACAAAATATTGTAATTAATCTTGGCACATTATCCATCGACATAACCTTCAAGGGTTCCCCAAAGCTTAGCACATGAAGCTTAGCACATGAGCTTAGCACATTATCTGCTCCTTGCCTACATCTCTGGCATCCAGAGCCTTTCCCCCAATATATTCTTTGCTTCAGCTTCACATTCCTTGATTGCCATGTCACATATGTATGCTTTTATACAAACTTATTTTGCCTAGCATAGCTTCATTTTAAAAATAAATATCTTATATGAATATATAAAATAATATTTAGATAGGTAAAGCTAGAAATAAATATACCAATACATGTATTAAAAAACCTTTACCTATGTGACCCTTATCACTCCAAGTTCATCACTTAGGAAAGCTTTCTCTAACCTTCCTGTCTGATGTAGATAACTCATTAGTGTTGATTAACTATTGATCACATTAGACTGCAAGCTTTTGAAGGCAGGGCCTACCTCGCATTTAACTTTTGTATCCCCCAAGTGCTTAGCACATTGGTTGGCATATTTGACCTTCAATAATGTTTTAAGAATCTTATACATTTTTCAGGAAGCTTTTTTTTCCTCTTTCTCCCCAGTCTTTTTTGGATGATACACCCAAGTGCTTCTAGAATATAATTGGCATACTCTGTCATAATACCAGTCACATTGCCTAATAATTATTGCATTTGTCTTCATATCCCAGTGGCCTCACTAATGCCTGGCACATAGTAGATGTTCAATGAACACTTACTTAATTAGAGAATTCATTAGCGAGAATGAATACGTGAATGAAAGTCTTCATCGTAAGACCCAATCTCTGTCAGGGGCGCCTAGGTGGCTCAGTTGGTTAAGCAGCCGACTTCGGCTCAGGGCATGATCTCACAGTTCATGGGTTCAAGCCCCGCATTGGGCTCTGTGCTGACAGCTCAGAGCCTGGAGCCTGCTTCACATTCTGTGTCTCCCTGTCTCTCTGCCCCTCCCCTGTGCATCCTCTCAAAAATGAATAAAAGTTAAAAAAAAAATTTTAAAGACCCAGTCTCTGCCATATGTCCCAGTTCTAACCATTGAACTTGCACCTGTGTCATGATCTCTAGATTTGTTCCCTTTATTACCTGCTGAGTACCCTAACTCCACACAGAAATGGACCCCAGCCTAATTCAGACATAGATCCCTTTCACAGTCCAAAATTCTAAATTCCATCTTGATATCAGAGGCTCTGACAATCTCAGCAGATACTAGTTTCCCACCTGCTTACCTGTATGTCTGGACTTGCAAGGACTCACAAATGATATACTGAAATCTTCCATCGTCCCTGTGATCACCCACTTGAATGCCCAATTATCTAATATTTTGATCTATAATTAAATGACAAATAAAGTTACATTTCCTTTGAATGGGACAAATTCTGATTTGGTTGAAGTTACGAAAATTATGTTCTACTTCTATAATTTCAGGCCATTGTCAACTGGTGGAACAGCTTTCTGATGGACTGATTTTCTCCTAGAGACTGAATTCATACTTCTTTTGTGTCTACCTACTCAAAAGGAGGCTGGCTCTGATATTGTAACTTTCTGTTAATATCAGAGGGAGTTATTGGAGTAAATGTCTCTCTCTGGGAATATCCTATAAACCACAAAAGATGGGGGTCAGGTTGGTCTGTTTACACCAATTCTTGATTGCTTTTCCATTGCTGGGGAAGACCTTAAGTTTTATGGGTAGCATAAATCGCAAGTATAGTCTAGGATTCCATATTCAGCTCTTAACATAAAAGACCTGTCAAATGCAATACATCTTGTGAAGAGCAGAACCAGAAAGAAAAACTGAATTTTATCTGTAAGCAAGCTCTTTAAAAATTGGAGACTGCAAATCCTTATTTAATACTGACAGTTCCAATTCCAGATGATAAGCCAAATGAAAAGGCAAATACAAGATTATCTCTTTTAAAGAAACTTTAGAAGACAGCCCACACAGGCTTGTTGTATCTACTTCTATTTTGCTTGTGGGTTATCAACCAGAGATCAATCTGTACTTGTCTATGTTCAAGAGATAGCATTCATTCAAAGGAACTATTCAACAGTAATCAAATAATGGCATTGTAAAATATACAAACACTCACAGGGGCCTGGGTGGCTCAGCTGGTTAAGCGTCCAGCTCTTGGTTTCGACTCAGGTCACGATCTCAGGGTTCATGAATTTGAGCCCTGCGTCGGGATCCACACTGACAGTGCAGAGCCTGCTTAGGATTCTCTGTCTCCCTCTCTTCTCTGACCCTCCCTCCTTCGCTCTCTTTCAAAAAATAAACTTAAAAAAAAATACAAACACTCACCAAAGACCTTTGTTCCCTCTTTTATTATATATTTTACACCATGCTCTGTTTATCAGTTAGACTGGCCTCAATTAGGCCCTTATGCTGTCCAGATCCTACTACATTTCCCTGGTCCATTTATCTCCTGTTCACCTAATAACAATTTCATATCTTTTCTCTGCTCAAACATCCAACACTTTTTTTCACATCTTCACTCTTAGTTGATGACCTTAACGCCTCCTTCATAAGCAAACAGAACCGAAAACATTCAGACAGGTTCCTGCCACAATATTTAATCTACCTACCCCACCAGACTTTCTGCTCTGCTTCTCCTACTGTTAGGTGAGTGAACTGAGCAGGCTCTGACCTAAAACCAGTCCCCCTAATGCTCCCTAGATTCTATCCCCTTGCACCTTCTCTACTATATCTCTCAGAAATTCTCCCTAAGCCATTCAATTTTAAAACAACATGCTTCAGGGTATCTTCTTCTAATTTTCCTTATCAGGAAGGATAAATTACACTCTGAAAATGGATACTTAAAATAATGAAAATAACGTGTTTGTTTAGATTCTTTTTTTATTTTTATTTTTTGATGTTTATTTATTTTTGAGAGAGAGAGACAGAGCACAAACAGGGAAGGGGCAGAGAGAGAGGGAGACACAGAATCCGAAGCAGCCTCCAGGCTCTGAGCTGTCAGCACAGAGCCCGACACGGGGCTCAAACCCACAAACCGTGAGATCATGACCTGAGCCAAGTCAGGCGCTTAACTGACTGAGCCACCCAGGCTCCCCCTAGGTTCTTTTTAAAATAACATAAAAAAAAAATTCAGTTTATACACACCAACCAAATTAAATCAAAACCTGGAGGCAGGGAAAGGTGCGTGGGATGGGTCTAGAGGCCTGTGTCTAGTCCTTGTTCTTTGGGCAGTTCACTGAGTGCCTCTTAGCCTCAAAGGATTAGAGATCTCTGCAGTCCCGTCCACCTTTCAGATTCTTCTCTAGCACTTGCATTCATTCAGGCAATAAGCTTTTTCGAAAGCAATTTAGGGTAACAAATTGTTGATTTAATCCAACTGTTTTTAGCATACCTGGCTATTTTTTTTCACCTTTTTTTAAGTTTGTATTTTAATTCCACTATATAGTTAACATACACTGTTATGTTAGTTTCAGGTGTACAATATAGTGATTCAACACATCCACCTGGTGTTCCTCATGACTAGTGTTCTCCTTCATCCCCATGACCTATTTCACCCGTCCGCCTACCCCCGTTCCCTTCTGATAACCATCAGTTTGTTCTCTGTAGTTAAGAGTCTGTTTCTTGGTTTGTGTGTGTCTCTCTCTTTGTTCTCCCTTTGCTCGTTTGTTTTGTTTTCTTAAATTTCACATATGAGTGAAATCATATGCCGAATACCTAGTTATTGATAGCATTTTGGATTTGATGCCAAAGCAGTGGATATGTACACAGTCTTAGCTCAAATCTATACGGCCAAAAATAGTTGAGTAATTAACAGAAAAATGCACCTTCCTGGTAGCCGAATCCCTCAGAAAACAGGGCCAACCTTTCTTTTGGTGCCCAACACCATAGGTCTTAATGTATAAGCCTGAATCACTAAAGAAATTGGAAGAAATAAAGAAAGCTCCTCAGTTACAAGAGAAAACACAGGTGCGATCTGAAGGCTACCCATGCATCCAATCTCATTGCCAAAAAAGGAGAGCGTTTCCTTCTCTGAGCACCTGGCCCAGAAATGTAGCAGATTGCTCATCACCCTCTATTGTGTGAACAGGAAGTTTCCACTCGTCTTTCTTAAACCTCATTGTAATTATACGTGTTCTTTTCCCATCCCTCAAATGTACTCGCTTTTGATCTCCATGTGACATCAATCCCAAGGTATAATTTCCAAGGTATAATTACTGTCTAAGTTTTAATTTTCTAAATCCAATGACATTTCTGATAAAGGGTTAGTCTCCAAAATATATAAAGAACCTATCAAATTAAACACCGCAAAAACAAATTATCCAGTTAAAAAATGGGCAGAAGACATGAATAGACATTTTTCCAATTAGAGTTTAAATGGCCACTATCATAAATCCTCTTGTAAAATAAATAACCATCCTCGATATCTGTCAGTTTTGCTTTTCCGAAACAGGGACACAGGGGCACGTTACAGCTCCTTCAGAGATTTCTACCCAAAGGGTAGAAGGCAGGCATATTCTTTAGTCATCATAGCAACAGAAATGTTAAAAAGAAAAATCTCAAAATAAATTAACATGATCTGATGAATATGTTTAGCAGAATAAACAACTGTCACAAAAATGCATATAGGGAGATTCTATTTAAATAAAGTTCAAACCTGTATTCCTAAAATAATTTATTCGTAAAAGAGGCATATTTTAGGAATGCATGAATAGGTAATAAAACTATAAAGAAAAGTAAAGAAATTATTATCACAAAAATTAAAATAGCAGGGAAGGGAGGGAGGGGTGACACCAGGCATGGAAGGGTGAACACAGGGCTTCTCTAAGGCACGAGTGATCTGTATCTCACATGTGGGTGGATGCTAACTCCATAATTATTCTTTAAATCAAATATGCACGTTTTATATACTCTTCTCTATGTACAACATTTTATAATAAAGAGTAAATTAACATCAACTCTATTTTTGAAAGAAATCTGACTTCTTATACTCTTCGGTTTGGGACAACAGTGGGATAAGAACATGGGAAGGAGACTCATACTTGAACAACTATAGGTTGTATCACTAACTATAGGTTGGATCACTAATTGGTTTATTTCTCCTATACAACTGACGGTAGACTGTGCATGTGAGTGTGCATTTTATAGGGGCTGGGTACTAGTCACTTATCCATCAACTCATTGCTTCAATCAACATTTCTTTAAAACCTATTGAGTTGCCTAGTTCAGTGATTTAAGCATCCAATTCTTGATTTTGGCTCAGGTCATGATCTTACGATTCATGGGATGGAACCCTGTGTCAGGCTCTATGCTGACAGTGCAGAGCCTGCTTAGGATTCTCTCTCTCTCTCTCTCTCTCTCTCTCTCTCTCTCTCTCTCTCCCCCTCCCCTGATTGCTTTCTCTCTCTCAAAATAAATAAATAAAACTTAAAAAAAAAACCTATTACATGCCAGGCACAGTATTAGACAGTAGAGATACAAAGATGATCAAGACATGAGCCCTAGTCTAGAGGAGTATACAGTCTTGTGCTAGAAGACCACCACCTTTCCAGTTTGCCAAAATGGCAGCCCTTTCCTTCCTCCCCTACTCTTCCTTGTTGGGGTTTCTGATGCCTGTTGTCTTACTGTCTAGTTTCCAAGCCAACTATCCGGACACGAATTATATTGGCAGCCTCAAGATCCATCACTTGGTGGAGTGTGAAACTGATCGTGCTGTCAGATTCAGTGTCCATCAGGGCAGAGTGAGCCCTGGGCTTCTGACTCCTGTGATACTAACTAAGTCTACTAGACAGTTCCCCTTCCTAGCACTGACCTTGAGCTCCTCCTGCCAGCTGGGTCACCCGCTCACCACAGCCCTACTCTGATTTGAGTGACTCAGCCTTCCGTGATGCCCTCCCTGTGTGGTATCCTGAAAGGCTCAGTGTCCTCAGCTGCCGTGTCCACTACCTGAGCTACCTGTTGCTGATACCCACTCACTTGTGTCCACCAAGCAGCCTCCTGTCTGACCTCATGGGGCTCGTCCTACAACCTGGTTAAGTGTCCCAGTGCCAGCCCTGCCAAGCTCTCACTCTCTCTGCCTTTCTCCTGAGCAGTCTCACTAGGCTTTGCTCCCAAATGGCCTACGATCACGACGACAAGGTAATAAGTAGAATAGGGGTGTCTACAGAGTGATACAAAATCGCAGAGGAAGGACTAAGGGTGGAGATGGGAGTAGAGGAAACAACTAAGCTGAGTCTTAATCACAAGCGTACCAGATGAAAGAACAAAGGAACTTTCCAGCGAGGAGGAACAACTTCTTCAAAGGCATAAATATGGGAAGAAGCCTGACATGCTTGGAAAATAATGAGAAGTGTTATGCATTCAAGGAATGATGACAGATGTGAATAGGACAGTAGACAAGAGGAAAATGAAGAAAGATCTTAAAGTCTTACTAACAAAAATGTGCCCTATTTGGCATACATATTATTCTTGTCACAGTAACAATGAAGTAAGTGACCTGAACCAAAGCAATGCATTGTGTTATGTGGGGATCAGTATGGGCTCACTCACTCTCATGTTTTATAAGGCTCAGCACTCAAGAAACTCTGAACTTTGTTAGTATGACTTCAATCATCCACACATTTCCTTGGATAGGTGACAGAAGTGGGTGCAGCACCTGTCCAGATGCACAGTGATTTTGATGGACTTATTTAAGGTCACAAAGTGAAGGAAGGAGCCCAGGAGATGCTCAGCAGAGTACTGGTGAATGTATTTAAATTGAATCAAACAGAAACCTGATCCGTGGAGAAATCTCCCCAGAGTTCTGTAAACTCAATTCTATTTCTTTGAGTGCCAGGACAGCTCTCTCCTGTCCCCCCGCAGCTGTTCAGGGAGGGAGGTCTTCCCCAGGGACAGTCCCAGGTGAAATGAGGACTGGCTGTTTTTCCAGCCCGACCATAATGAAGGTTGGCTCTCACTCTTCCTGGCATTGCTGGAGTTTACACTATTCATTGCAATGGCCTTCTGGCTGCCAGAACCTCTTTACTGCCCAGTGATCTACTCAGCCAATAGTGAATCATCAGAGACGCACACAGACCTGTTCACCTCTCTGAATTAAAGACACACTGACTCAACCAGCCAAGAGGACTTTGTTCAGAACAGAATGAAAATGGGGAAAACATCAGGCCAGAGAGTGCGAATCAAAACGCAAGTTCTTGAGATAGATGGAAATGGTTATAATAATAATAAAGGGAACAAAATATCTCAAGCTATTCATTTGGTCAACAACTTCCCTGATCATTTTACCCCTTTTTTATTGCTCTCGGACGTAGGTGGGCATAGCTGGAGTTGATGAGAACAGATGACTTTAGAAATTCTATTACAATGCACAGAGCATGCCATCATGTCCTGCCAACTCTCTGTACTTCGGCTGCACTCAACGTCAAAACCCTAACCTCAGAAGGAATCTTGCATTCTTATGGCTTACCATCATCAAGTACATTAGTAATGGTACTTGCTTCAAGACACCTTGATATCACAAGGGGAAAAAAAGGAAAAATGATTGGTAGGTGACCTCTAGAAACAATCCTTGGCCTCAGGTGATCATTCGAGGGCCCAAGAGATCTTTAGGGATCACCCTTGGCCTCCTTAGATCAGTCTGTATATTTATACCTACAACAAACTTATTTAGCACAAACGTATTGAGTACCTACCATGTTCTCGATGCAAGATTATACAAGTCACACCGTGTGGGATTCTGGTTGTTTCATCTGTCAGATAAGGATAATACCCAACTCTCTGAGTGATAATTTAAAATACAATAAATTCAAAATACATGCCTCAGTTCCTGACACAAAATCAAGGCTTAATAGTCATTCCTTCAATGATGGCAGTACAAAGACAAATCTTCCCTCAAGGAACTCATGGTATAGACTGTGATTGAAATCATGGTATAGATTGTGCCTGAAATCACCCCAGTGTCCGGAAAATACTATAAACTGGATCTGAGCTACAGCTACTTGATCCTTCATGGGCTCTGTGAGCAGAACTGATTCAGAGCTAACCTTAATTCTCAGCATTCTGGGCTGAGAACCCCGTGGAGCTTTCTCCTACATGAATTCTAGATCCTAATTCTACCACCCTGTTTAGGTGTTAAATAAAAAAAAAAAAAAAACTGTGGAATATTTTATAATTTAAGTTTAATGGATTAGTGAGTCCATCAGGAAGGTGTTGTCAAGTGATGATGAACATGAATAATATCTCTGGCCTGGGACACTTCATAATTTGTAGAAAGGATTCTTAATTACTAGCTTTAAAAGAGAGAGAGAAAGTCAGAGAGAGTAATGTTTCCTGGCCTGAGATGGTGTTACTAGAGGCAGTTACTGTAAGAAACAGGCCATTGACCCCTATATTGAGTCCTCACAGACAGAGCAAGTGAGTCACAGGAATCACCTGTCAGAGAAAAATCACTACCATCAACTTGTCCTTCCTGGGGTCTTGAATGGAATTTTATTATTTTTTTTTATTTATATATGAAATTTATTGTCAAATTGGTTTCCATACAACACCCAGTGCTCATCCCAAAAGGTGCCCTCCTCAATACCCATCACCCACCCTCTCCTCCCTCCCACCCCCCATCAACCCTTAGTTTGTTCTCAGTTCTCAACAGTCTCTTATGCTTTGGCTCTCTCCCACTCTAACCTCTTTTTTTTTTTTTTTCCTTCCCCTCCCCCATGGGTTCCTGTTAAGTTTCTCAGGATCCACATAAGAATGAAACCATATGGTATCTGTCTTTCTCTGTATGGCTTATTTCACTTAGCATCACACTCTCCAGTTCCATCCACGTTGCTACAAAAGGCCATATTTCATTTTTTCTCATTGCCACGTAGTATTCCATTGTGTATATAAACCACAATTTCTTTATCCTTGAATGGAATTTTAATCTTTACTCCTACTTAATTGGCTTTGTCAAAAACAACTGCCATTGTCTTCTCTCTCTCTCTCTCTCTTTTTAATTTTTCAGGTTGTATTTTAAATTTCTTTTAATGTTTATTCATATTTTGAGAGACAGAGCATGAGTAGGGGAGGGGCAGAGAGAAAGGGAGACAGAATCAGAAGAAGGCTCCAGGCTCTGAACTGACAGCACGGAGCCCAATGCAGGGCTCGAAATCACAGACCGTGAGATTATGACCTGAGCTGAAGTCAGGTGCTCAATCGACTGAGCCACCCAGGAGCCCCATTCAGGTTGTATTTTAATGTAAGACCCAGTGTGTGAAATTACTTGGAAAGTGAAGTCTGATGGAGAAGTATGGATAAAAACTAGTAAGAGTATTGGTCATTCCAGGCATTGGGTTGGGGAGCAAGGGTGCCAGAGGTGATGATTGCGAAAAGAGCAATTTGACCACCAGGTAGAATGTCCCTACTTTGTCCATTACTGTACCCAAGGCCTCATTTGTGTTTGTACATGAGCCCATTACATTCTGCCCAATATTGGGCTTGTCACCTTGTACTACAATGAATGCTTGTTGAGTTTAAAAAACAAAACAACTATTCAACCTGGAGACATCTCAGAAGACCCCATCAAGTAGCTTTCAGATCAATGACCTACCAGTTGTCCTCAACCTCAGAAGAATAGATTGATTCAGTTATTAGCATATTCACGAAGTGAGAGTTTCCCCTCATGAATATATTAATGATGTCTCCTTCTCGTCTTTTTTTTTTTTTTAAAGTAGCTTTCTTTTTTTTTTTTTAATTTTTTTTTCAACGTTTATTTATTTTTGGGACAGAGAGAGACAGAGCATGAACGGGGGAGGGGCAGAGAGAGAGGGAGACACAGAATCGGAAACAGGCTCCAGGCTCTGAGCCATCAGCCCAGAGCCTGACGCGGGGCTCGAACTCACGGACCGCGAGATAGTGACCTGGCTGAAGTCGGACGCTTAACCGACTGCGCCACCCAGGCGCCCCTCCTTCTCGTCTTTCAACAACTCCTTCTAGCTTAGGGATTTCTGTTCCCTTGTCATCCCACCTAAGTTCCTCCCACCTGATCCCCCTTTGCAGCATCTTTTATCTCTTTGCTGGTATCTCTATACCTGTAAGGCAGAGTGTGTCTTTAGCGTAGAGTGGGTAAGGATGTTATTATGCCTTTCTCAGGAAAACACGGAAAAGGAGAGAGTAAATAATGTTTACCTTAAGACAATGTACATGAATCTTCAATGCAGCTGTAAGTTTATTTTACTTTTTGTACTCAATCTCTTGCAAGAGTATTTGCTAATAGAGTATATTTCTCTAAGTTGAGTCTCACTTGAAGTGTTTTTCCATAGACTTCTATTATCTAAAGAAATTTGACAGTTCCAGGCAGCAACTTGACATCTTGAGAATTGAGCAAATATGCTCCCAAGAGCCACTCCTTTACCAAAAGAGGTATTAACAGAAATAGAGCAATAAAAGTCTTCCAGGAACGTATGCTTAGCATGTGCCTTTGTGATGACAGTCAGGAAGCATTTTCATTGAGTGAACTGGCTCTCAGTACATATTCCTGTATATACATGGTCTTTTCTGGGAATGGTCATAAAGTCTCAAAGTGTCTACTAGTTTATTTCTCTCTTCCAAGAGAAGCAACTTCACACCATTTTTTAATGCTTTGCAAAAACCATCTGCTTAGATTGAACTAACTCTATTATGTTGGCCATAATTGAGTGAATCAGGAATTAGTGTGTTATTTGAAAACCACCCAGTAAAAATGTTCCATATTGGATTATGACCCATTGGCCTGACTAGATCATCTCTGTTTAGAGAAGGTGAATATGGAAGAGGTGAATTAAATAGAATTTCTAGAGCCACTTCTCATACCAGCAGAGCCAGTTACATTCTTACACTAACCTCCATTACTTGAGGTCACTAGGACACCTGATAGCACTAAATTCAAACAACCCTCATAATTAAGTCATTTTTTCAAAAAGCTCTAAAAATTGCCTAATATGAGTAAGTCACTATAATGGAGTATGGTAGACATCATCACTGATGATTTTCAGGGATCCCTGACACCTGGTGTTCACACCCTTATATAATCCCCTCCCTTTGAGTATTGATTGGGCTTCATGACTGATTTCTAATGAATAGAATAGAGACAGAAGTGATGGGACATATTTCCAAAGTTAGGCTATAAAAAGTCTGAAGCTTTCATCTTGAGTTTTCTTTCAACTCATCTGCTCTAAGGAAAGCCACGTAGTGAACAGCCTTATAGAGGGACCCATATATGAGGAACTGATACCTCTTGCCAACAGCCACATGAATGAGCTTAGAACTAGATGTAGTCACATGTCAAATGACTATAGCCCAGTCTGATATCTTGATTGTAGCCTCCTGAGAGACTCTGAGCCAGAACCACCTGCTAGGCCACTCCCTAATTTCTGACCCTCAGAAACTGTGAAACAACAAAGGTTTGTCGTTTTAAGCTTCTATGTTTTGGACTAATTTGTTAGTCAACAATAGATATCATCTGCAGGGATATATTTATATGCGGGTTGGCAAACCAGAGCCTGTGGGCCACTGGGTGTTTTTGTAAATGAAGGTTAATTGGAACACGGTCGTAGCCATTCATTGACACTTTGCCTGCGACTGATTTCACACTATAACAAGAGTGTTGAGTGGTTGAGACAGAGACTGTATGGTCTGCAAAGGCTAAACTATTTACTATTTGCCTTTTGTAGAAAAAAACCTGCTAATCCCAGGACTTATAAATTAATTTGATTTGAAATGACCAGACAATACCGATTTGGAAGTGCAACCCCAAGAAATGATCTAATTTCTTCTTTCGAAGACTAAGTAACTACCGTAAGACACAGGTGGTCTGCCTAGCATCATATAAGCAGTAGCAAAGTTCAACAAGAGATCCAAGTTTCCTAGCTCCCATTCCAATGGTCCCTTCAATATACCATAATACCCTCCCTAAAATTAGCCACTATTTCAAAATAGCATATTGTTTTATCATGAGTTTCCTCTGTTACTTTATAAATCACTACAGGTCCCACTGCATAATTTCCTAACAGCACAGTAGCATTCACTAATGTGTCTCAAAGTCTTGGCAGATGACCTTATTACTTGATACATTTGAGCTAATTCAAATGCATATGAAAAAGGAAAAGGACAGATTATAGACAGACTCACGGAAAATTCAGTTTAATTTCATTACAGTTGACCCTTGAAATAACATGAGATTGAACTGCACGGTTCCATTTACATGCAGATTTTTTCAATAAATACACTGCAATACTGGAAAGGTATTTTCTCTTCCTTTTGATTTTCTTAATAACATTTTCTTTTCTCTAGCTTGTTTATTTTAAGAATACAGTGTCTAATACATATAACTTACCAAATGTGTGTTAATTGACTTATTGGTAAGATTTCCACTCAACAGTAAGCTATCAGTAGTTAAGTTTTTGAAGAGTCAAAAGTTACACATAGATTTTCAATAGGGGGGTGGTACCCTTAATCCCCAAGATGTTCAAGGATCAGCTATATTTTTATTCTTCCCAAGAGATTGTACAGTTGAAAGTGGTAAGCTAATGATATATATTTACTGTTGAAAATCTCCTGCTGGATTTATGTATAAAATCCTTTCATGAGAGAAAGCAAATGAACACTACCAATTTGACCTCCTATGTCCATAGGTCCACTGATAACCAAATACAGCATTCCGAATCCTTTTTAAAACCATGCTTCAGGAACTTACCAGCTAACTTATTCAGTTAAATTTGGCACCTAGGTCAAAACTCATGTACCTTCTCTGACACAGATAACAAAACTGTCACCTCTATACAGAAAACGTTGATCAGGGCACCTGGGTGGCTCAGTTGGTTAAGCATCCGACTCAAGCTCAGGTCATGATCTCGCGGTTCGTGGGTTTGAGTCCCGTGTTGGGCTCTGTGCTGACAGCTCGGAGCCTGGAGACTGCTTCAGATTCTGTGTCTCCCTCTCTCTCTGCCCCTCCTCCACTTAGGCTCTGTCTCTCTCTGTCTCTCAAAAATTTATATTAAAAAAAATTTTTTTTAAAGAAAACGTTGATCTAAGTTAGTTTAAAACCTCTTTTTGGGGCGCCTGGGTGGCTCAGACGGTTAAGCGTCCGACTTAAGCTCAGGTCATGATCTCACAGTCTGTGAGTTTGAGAGCCCCGCGTCGGGCTCTGTGCTGACAGCTCAGAGCCTGGAGCCTGTTTCGGATTCTGTGTCTCCCTCTCTCTCTGTCCCTCCCCTGCTCACACTCTGTCTCTCTCTCCTTCGAAAATAAATAAACATTAAAAAAATTTAAAAAAAAACCCTCTTTTTAAGACAATTAGTGACCAAGAGAACTTAACTACCATCTATTTAACGCTGAGACAGCTACAAGACACACATGTGAAGGACAGAGCTATTGGTACAATGTACATGAGGGAGGATATGTGATCGTGGTCTTAATGTACATCAGGATCCAGGTTAACAGCTACTTTCTCCATAAACCTTTCCCTGATATACAACCATATGTCCTGGCTTACCTGGACAGTCCCAGGTGGTTTCTCTTATCCTGCCTTAATTATTAGTACACAAAGAAGGTATTTGTTGAATTAATGAATGCCTGAGATCAGAAATCTCTAATAGCCAAAACTATCCCTTATTCACCTCAGTAAATCTCACAGAGAAACAGTACTTAGATACTCAGGTATGACGTAGTGCATCATGCATACTTTACGAATACTGTTTGAATAAATGAATAAACAAATACATGAATGCTTATGATAAAATTTCTTGATTTCAGTGTTCAAATTTAGTCAGTATGTTCTTCACAACATACCCATTATAGATGGGCATACTGACAAAAGTTCACTCACTGAAATACCAATTAATTTATACCAAACAGCACAGCATGGGCCCCAAGGCAGAATTCTTTCTTATTTCCTGCACATTTGAGTGGTTGACTGAAATATGGTGAAATAGCCTTGTTAGGTTATTTGGGTGTGGTTAATAATACACACGGGTCAACAGTGGCCCATCTCTGAAGATAGGGCATGGATCTGATGATATCTGAAGGTCCAGGTCACTCGTCTTGAAAAGCTGTTTTGGCAAAATAGGTCTCACAGTATGAACCATAAGCAGAGGCCACCAAATAGAGTCTATAGGATCCAAGGAGTACAAGGTTTCACTTGATACTAAAATATCTCAAGTTCCAAAATGGAGGAACTAAAGATAAGAGTCTACATAAGCTAGTACTCGTTGGCATCAGAAATATGTTGGGATTGTCTGTCATGACATAACTCACCCACAGTTCTTAAATTCTAGTTTGTGACCTAGCTCTCTGCAAACATCGTTTTCACTGCTCAAAAACCGTTATTTTTAAGTCTTAACCATCCATGAAAGGAAGAACTAGGAGAGCAGTTCAGATCTTCAGACAAGTCATCATAACCAATAAGATGTTCTCGCTAAGAAGGATTGCCTCTTCAGTATCCCATGGAGTTTACTTTGACCTGAAGTCTCTTCCACACTCCTGTGGAGTATACTCAGTGAACCCAACCATTGTCTTAAAACCCCATTTAGATACAATGTGAAGGGTTCTAGATGCCTGAGGAGGACCTTGCATGAAACTCGACAGAAAAAAAATTAAGAAACAAATGTAATCTCAAAGGATTTATTTCGTTTCTGGCCAGCCTTTGAAGTTTTCATATGTAGTAACAGAGCTCATTCGATAGGCTTCTGACCTAACATGAGCTCCTACTGTAGGATAGACAGTCTATGGCCCAGTTAATAGAGCTTCCATACCTCCAGGGAAATGGCTAAGGTAGACCCTCCACGTGGCAACTGAATATCTGCTCTTCATTTGACTCTCATTAAAACTTGATAAATTAAGAATTTCAAGAAAATTACAAAGAAAAGGACAAGGTGCCTCTCTACCCTAGCTGTTTCCTTCCTCCACTTGTCCTCTCTTTTCCTTCACCATCAACCTCTTTATCTCCCTAACCTCCTTCCTTGTCCCCCACCCTGGGTTGAGTTAATGATTTATTCACTCTTCAAAGCAGAAGAATGCTGCCTGTTCTGGAAAAATGATAGGGATTTCTTAGCCCATCCATCGTTGGAATTTTCCTTTATTTCCCAACCTCTTCTATAGCAACTGCAATGAGGCATGGGAACATGGTTCTTTTTGTTCTTTTAAACTTGGGACTTACATGCTGCTCTCAATGCCAACTGCAAAGAAAGAAGCTGCTTGGTCACCAAGCCAGCAGGCTCCCGGGGCACCCAGCCATGGACACCACAGGGTCAGCCCATTCTAATTTCCTGAGAGTCACATTACCCATAGTGACGGGCAGCTCTGGGCTTTATTCTCATTCTGAACTTTACTTCACATCTTCTTTTGATCATCCTTCTTATTTTTCTCCTCAGTATCATCTACTTTATTAATGATTTTATTTTTTTAATGTTTACTTTTGAGAGACAGCATGAGTGGGGAAGGGGCGGGGGCGGGGCGGAGACAGATGATCAGAAGCAGGCTCTGTGCTGACAGCAGAGAGCCCCAATGAGGGGCTCAAACTCAAGGACTATGAGATCATGACCTGAGCTGAAGTCAGACACTTAACCAACTGAGCCACCCAGGTGCCCCTATTAATGATTTTACTTTATGAAACCAATAGACCTGAGAAGCACATGGTCACCTAGGCAAGGAGTCTACTTAAGAATCTGTGATCTCAAATTTCTTCTTCCGAACTCCAAAATATAGTTTACAGGTTATGGAGTGAAGCAGAGGTATAGAATGAAATGGGAAAGTGAAATGAAGAGTTCTCTGCCTTCTGCCTAGCAGCTTGAGTAGTTAGGTGCAGTTGAAGAAACAACTGGGAGTAAGACAACCTCCCCTTGGATTATTCAATCAATCAATTGGTTTTGTGACTTAAGGCAAGCTTCCTTATCCGTAACGTAACATAATGTAATGTAACATAACGTAAGTTGAACTAAATGACCTCCAAGATCGTTATGAGGTCCCATGACTCTGAATCCAAGTAGGCTCACATGTCTTTCAGAATCTACCTTGGTTGTTCCCCTTACAAATTCACAGCAGCTGTTTTCAGAGTCACTTTCTTTCACAACAATGCATGAAAGAAGGAGATGGGGGAGACTCCTAAGTCTCCTTCCCACTTCTGCAGATAAAGACTGAAAAGAAGCTACTATGAACAATCCCCACCTTTCTCAAGCCCCTAGTTGTCAGCAATCCCCTCCATTTCCTCCTTCGTCATCAAGAAGATCGATGCTACTGGGAAAAAAAGGCCTCAAACCCTTCCTGCTTGCCAAAAACTCAGGTGTCTGTATCCACTCTACTGCCTTCCCTCCAGTCTCAGAGGATGTGTCCTTTCTTCAGTTCATATCTGCCACTGTAAGCCAGGCTCTGAATCTTTCCTCTCCTACCTTCACAGAGGACTACTTACCCTCTTTCCTGTTCTTCAAAATTGTTCCAGGGTAAAATTAGTCCAACCATTCTCTAAAAGACGGAAACTGAGGTCATAAAATTACCTTTACTTGTGCTGAAGAGCAGTCGCAGGACTGATTCTTCAAGAAAGTATTAGATTTTTGCAGAAGGGCATTTCCTGGAAAGGCTGCTGATCACACAACACAGTTTTCTCTATATGTGGTGCCCAGGAGACATTTCTGTCCAGTATGGTTACCTGCCAGTTGTTCTCTTGAGCGGCTGTTTGTTTTCATCATATAAGTACAGTGAGCCATGTAGCCTATACTTTGTTACTTCTTGTACCAATTCTGGGAAGTTCAGAGCTAAATCTGTGCTCTAACTCTAGCATTCTAATATATGCACTCATACTAAAAATTCACCGCTGACTTTAACTTTTCTAATCTGTCCTCATTTTCTCTTTTTTTATCCACATGTTTCTTATTTTAAATTGTTGTATCATATGAAAATATAAATTACACATTAAATCCTATCTGCAGAAAGACCTGGTATAACTAACACCTAAACAAAAAGATAAACATTTCTTCCAGAGACCTCTTATTTAGAAATATGAATGCAAAATGCATAAGGATTTCTCTTGCCATGGAAGAAATAAAGTCTAAATGTATAAGGAAGCAAAACTAAGAAAAGTACTTGAATAAACGTTAGAAAAGAATTCCTTACATTTGAGTTTTAGAGCTGACCATCATAAATTCTTGAAATCAGGTGACCCACATAAATTAAACACATAAATACGCTGTGACAACTCCCCCAAGAACTCTGAAGACAGGATAGACCACTATGGCACAGGCCATCTTCACTATGTGTCCTTTTCAAAACTACCTGTGATGGTACAAAAAAAGGGGGGGGGGGGAAAATGTGACTTTATCTATTTGCTGACCAAGGATCTACGATCACGCAGGAAGATCCCTGAATGGCAAAATTAGAGATGATGATTTTTCCCCATTATATTAAAACCTATGGAAGAGGCATAGACCAGACTACTGAAGAGTCAGATATAATTACAAAATGTATTTACCTGAAAGTATTATGTTCCACATGAAGTCAATCTGAATAAAATTGCCCTCCTAATGTTAGACAGGGTGCCCCATAATGCTGCCCTATTTTCACAGTTAATGGTGAGGACATTGAACAAATGGCAATTACTATTATAGTTATTGTCCTAAATCTCCTTATACTATATGACAGATGCCAATTCTCTGTTGACCTTAATCCCCTGCCTAATATACTCTCCCTTCTGGTCTCTATTACCCATCTTTCAAGAACAACTTCAAATCCCATCTCTCCACCCTCCAATGAGTCCTTCCGGTTGGGAGGAGCTGAATATACAAATGATTCTTAGAATGATTTTTCTGGTGAGGGTGTACAGAGTTAATGTTGGGGCTAAAAAGGAGGAAGACCAAAAGTAGAAAGACAAATTTTGGTTAGTTACAGTAGCAACTCAGACTCAGGGGGCCAAAGATTATTAACGAGAGCACTTGGCTTTGTTCAACTCAGGATTGCAATTCTATTCATGTATGTCTGTCTCTCCCACCTGAACTCTTTGAAGACAAGGATCATATCCCTTGTGCCCACGACTGTGTACAAAACATAGTAGTCATCCCATAAATATTTGTTAGAAACTGAATGAATTAATGAATAAGTAGACAAATGAACAGAATAAGCGAGAGGCAAAAGAAGACACTGTGACTTTTTAAACATTTCTTCACACTGGCTCCTTGATCAAGTAGGAGACATTACAAATCCGTACTTGATGACGAACAGGCTATTTTACCATCTTGCTCATCACCACTCTCCCCCCAAACTTTGGATGTGTTCCAGGTTGTTGATGTTCCTCATAAAACCTGCTGCCCAGAACTGAGCACGGGCTCCAGACAGAGCCTGATCAGAACTGTGTCTAGAGGGAGCATCTTTTCCAGCCATCAAGCGCTCTATCCCTTTTTAACGGAGTCCAAAATTGTTGGCATACTTTTCATGGCCACATCACACTTCTGCCTCATATGAAGCTTATGCTCATGATTATTTTCACATTGATTGCCGCAAACACAAGTATACACCAGCTTGGTTTATGCGGGGTTTTTTATATCCTAAAATCTAAATTCGTCCCTGTAAATGTTCATGATGTATTGAGCCCAGCATTTACTACTTTAACTTTTTGCTTGAAATAATTTTCAATCCCTAACTCTGTCATCGACCTAAATGCTATGACCCCACCTCCAGCTTTGTAGCATTCATTCTGTAGGTAATTCTTAGTACCTACTAAGTACTGAACACAGATGGTAGACAGAGGCCTTCCTGAACATAAATTGTGTTGAAAGCAAAGTAGAGAAAGATGCTCATTGTACTCAGCTTTGCATTTTTTGTACTTAGGTGAGAGAGAAGTCTAGGAGAGGAGTATGGATCAGGGTGATTAATGTCTTATGCTTTCTGTTTCATGATGACTTCTTTTTCTATATAAGGCATGACCTTGCCCCTGTAAGTTCCACACTGAGATGAATGATTCTTTCACATCTCTTTTTCAGTCTTCTGCCCAGTATCTCCTTGGGGATTTCCACTATCTCTTCAAACTCACTGCTGAACCCAATGCAATGTCTCACCAAACAGTTAGGAGGTATTTTTAATTCACAAAGCACTTTCAACAGGTAGTATCTCATTTAAACTTCACAATATCCCTCTGAGGTAGACAGGACAATTAGGCACATCTCCATACCTTCTCCATTGATATCATTCCACTGCTCAAGGCCTCCTGCAACTTCCCACCTCATCAAAAGTAAAAGCTAAAATCCACACAATGGCCTAACAGGCCAGGTGACCTGTCTCCATCAACTAATCTCTGCTTAACTGATCCTACTCCAGCCATGGTAGCTCATTGCTGTTTCCCTCCATCTTCCAGATTCTATGTGGCTCACTCCATACTTAACTTGCGCTGTCTGTTCAAATATCATCTTTTCAGTAAGACCTTTCCTGGACACCTGTTATCCTGTTTCCGTAGCAAACATTCTCCGTTACCTTTATTCTGCTGAATCTCTCTCCACAGTACTTATCATTTGGCATATCAGGTATTCACTTGTTATTTGTAGACTGTCTTCTCACATTCAACTATAAGCTCCAGGAGGGAGGGGATTTTTTTCCTTCACCACAATATCCACAGTGCCCAAGACAGTGCCTGGGCTAGACTAGGTGCTCAATTAACATTTGCTGAGTATCAACAATATGAATATGAATATAAATGAACAGATGCTTAAATTATGTGACTAGGCTAGAGCTAGGGCTAAAACCCTAGCTCAGTTTTGCTCATTTCTAGTTTCTTATTTCTTTCCACTATGCCACAATAATTTCCATAATCTTTTTCAACCTGTTATCCTCGCCTGTGTAGACTACTACAGGAGCTTAGAGACTCACATTCCTGCCTCCAATCTCCCTGGATCATAACACTGATTCTGTATGTTACTTCCAGGTTAGTTTTCTGGAAAATTACTTCCATTTCTGATATAAGGAAATATCTGAAAACAACTACAACTTCTTCATAAAATGCAAAAATAGATTTTAAATGAATTACAAAGCTAAAAGGAAATTAAGTTATCTTCAGAGTCAACATATAAAGCAAAATAAGAATCTACAAAAGTAAACATTCTCTGAAGCCACTGGGTTCTCTGAGGCTCTGCCCATTCTTAATGCCTTTGAATTTCAGTTTGATGACCTTGTGAAAATCGTGGACAGGAAACAAAATTTAAGGTTTAGTCAAGGTGGGGAGTTCTATGGAAGAACCCCACACAAAGCCAAAACTCTCCAGGATTGTACCATCAGTAAAAACAGAGCGAAAAAAAAAAAAAAAAAAAAAAAAAAATTAAAGCCCACTTCGTCAAGGGAGACAGCAAGGAAACTTACATTGCCTGATCTTGACTGGATATGGATGCTGAAAATCTCCCCTGGGAAGTCACCACAGTCAAACCTCACAGGTTTGCACCGCAAATTCATAATACTCTATGGTCTTAAAAAACCTCATGCCAATCATAGAAGTTTAGTTTTGTGTTAGTAGTGCCCAGACAATTGGTAGAAGTAAAAAAGAACAAGACAGATAAAGTTTTAAGGAACATAGGCTCCCAATAAAAAAATTACAAACACAGGGGCACCTGGGTGGCTCCATTGGTTAAGCATCTGACTCTTGATTTTGGTTTGGGTCATGATATCACAGTTCGTGGATTCAAGCCCCCCACTGGGCTCTGTGCTGATAGTGCAGAGCCTGCTTGGGATTCTCTCCCTCTCCCTCTCTGCCCCTCCCCTGCTCTCTCGCTCTCTGTCTCAAAATAAATAAATAAACCTAAAAAAATCATAAACACAAAGGAAACAAGGCACCATGAACAAGAGCCAGCAGAAATAACAATCAGGCTAGCTGATATAAAATATAGAAGTATGCTTAATATGTTTTTAATTAACTATCTTATTTTGAGGTAATTGCATATTCACATGTACTTGTAAGAAACATTACAGTGTAATACTAAGCACCTGTCATCCAGTTCCTCCCAATGATGACATCTTACAAAACTGTAGTACAATATCACAACCAGGATATTGACATTGGTACAATCCACCAATCTTGTCCAGATTTCCCCACTTTTACTCACACTAATTTATGGGTGTGTTTAGTTTAATGCAATTTTATCACGGGTATTAATTCATGTATCTGTCACTTTAATAGGTTTTTAAAAATAAAAGAGAATGGGGCGCCTGGGTGGCGCAGTCGGTTAAGCGTCCGACTTCAGCCAGGTCACGATCTCGCGGTCCGTGAGTTCGAGCCCCGCGTCGGGCTCTGGGCTGATGGCTCGGAGCCTGGAGCCTGTTTCCGATTCTGTGTCTCCCTCTCTCTCTGCCCCTCCCCCGTTCATGCTCTGTCTCTCTCTGTCCCAAAAATAAATAAACGTTGAAAAAAAAAATAAAAGAGAATATCCAAAGTATGAATAAGTAACAGAAACTGATTCCTAAAATGACTAGTCAGATATGAAAAAAAACTAAATAGAACTTACAAAGATAAAAAGCATACTAATAAAAATTAAAAATTTATTGGTAGGTTCTGAAAGCAAGTTAGCAAAACCTGAAGAAAGGGCCAATGGGGCAATAAATCAAAAATAGTTGCTAAACATGCAACATAGAGAGGCAAAGATGAACAACTGAAGAAGATGTTAAGGTGTAAGCCAATCTGACAATAAATTATATTTTAATAAATAAATAAATAAGTAAAAACAAAAAGAGATGTTAAGAGACATGAGTGAAAAAGAGTAATATATAATTCATAGGAAATCCAGAAGGAGATAATAGAAAAATTATTAAAAGGATGTATTTGAAGAAACATGACTAATAATTTTCCATAAATGATGCTGTCATGAATGTTTAAATTCAGAAATGATAATAAATCTCAAATGCAATAATAAAGAAAAATCTACATCAAATAACAGTGAAACATATCACAGTGCAGAACACTGAAGGCAAAGAAATGATCTCAGGAAGATATGGTGTGTGTCTATATAGAGAGAGAGAGGTCCCAGATATATGTATATATACATATACACATAGTGGAATATTACAAAGCCATCAAAAAGAATGAAATCTTACCATTTGCAATGACATGGATGGAGCCACGATGTATAATGCTAAGTGAAATAAGTCAGAGAAAGACAAATACATTATGATTTCAGTCATGTGGAATTTAAGAAACAAAACAGATGAACATAGGGGAAAGGAATAAAATAAAATAAAATAAAATAAAATAAAATAAAATAAAATAAAATAAAATAAAATAA
>NW_024412426.1:16744546-16753903 GCF_014898765.1 Herpailurus yagouaroundi
AAAATAAAATAAAATAAAATAAAATAAAATAAAATAAAATAAAATAAGAGAGGCAAACCATAAGAGACTCTTAACTATAGAGAACAAGCTGGGTTGCTGGAGGGGAGGTGGGGGGGAGGGATGGGCTAAATGGGTGATGGGTATTAAGGAGAGCGCTTGTTGTGATGAGCACCGCGTGTTATATGCAAGTGATGAATTACTTAATTCTACTCCTGAAACCAATACTACACTACATGCTAACTACCTTAAATTTAAATAAAATCTTGGGGCAAGCGGAAGAACATCCTAAGAGAAAAGGTAGAATAAATGTAAAAGAATGACAATTGAATAGCTAACTTTTCAACAGCAGTAATGGAAACCAGGAGACTCTGGTATAATAGCTTGGTGAGAGAAAACACATAGCCAATCTAAAATTACATACTTAGCAAAGCTATCTTTTAAGAAGTTTGGTAAAATAAAGGTATTTTCATAGAAATAAAAATTAAGAAAGCATATGACTAGCAAACATTTAATAAAGGAAATCCCAAAAACTGTCTCTCAGAGATGAGCCAAATGATCTCAGAAGGAAGATCTAAAATTCACGAAGGATGGTAGCTATTAAAACAGATATATATTAAATGAGATGTTCATCTATCTATTGACCAGCTGATCAATGGATTAATAGATACCTCTATACACAACACAGGGCTCCCAATTGCTCACTGTTCAAATCCTTTAGCCCATCTAAGGGCTTCCCAATATCTTTTCCAATTGTCTCTCTTTCTTACTCTTCCCTAGGAAATTTCCCCTCCTTTCAAGACGTTCTTTTTATAGTGTTCAAAACAGGTTTGCATATGACTATCTATACACTGGTTCATATTTTTTTCCTTTGCCTTACAAACTCTTTCTCCTGCAGCTTACTAATCATGTTTTAAAGGATCCACCTCTTATATAACATCCTTCCTAAGAATAAGTACACAGTCATTTCCGTTTCCTTTCCCTCATCTTTTCAAGTATACATTCTCCCAGACAAACACTATATAATTAAAATAAATAAATGTTTATTATACACTCACTATGAGCTACATACCTTGCTAGGCATGTAAGACCCATTCCTGACACACAATACAGAATGGTGGTTAATAACATAGACTCTGAAGTCAGAGTTCAATCCCTGTTCTGCCACTGCCTAATGATAGTTACTTATCTAAATTTCAGTTTTCTTTATATAAAATGGAGGTAATAAAAATATCGACTACTGGGGAGCTATTGTGAGCACTGAATAAGATAATTCATACAAAGTGCTTTGTTCATTTGTGTGACAGATAGATGATTGATAGATAGATGACAGGCATATATCACAGTAAGATATGTACATGCTACTATGAACTAGGTAGTTTACCTGGATTATCCTGACAAATTTAGTTTTGAATTCTAAATCACAAAATCCCGGAAATAAAATTGGCATTAAACTTCTGTGGGAGTTACATTACTAGGAACACCAAGGTCTAAGATCTAAGGAAAAGGACAGTGCCAGAAATGACTGCAGGCATTTCATCTCCGAGAAGACAAAAAACTAGCTTGCTCTACCCAGATTGTTGGCACCAGTTGGGAGAGGACTGCTATCTTAGAACCCCGCTGTCCTGCTCTTTTGCCCACAAATTGCTTGAACTCAAGGCTGGCCAGGAACCTATGACTGCTGGCCTCCAATGTAAAGATGAGTTGGGCTAATTCACACTGACGGCTTCCAGCATTTGAACCAAGATACTGCAAAAGGCCAAGGCCAAGGGGCAATGGGATATGAATCCAAAGAGTTAATGAGATAAAGCAGAAGCCAAGACAAGCTGAATTTAGTTTTAAACTAAAGCTATAAGGGTACGGGAATTCTTAATAATCTAGCAAACTGCTAACAAGACATGAATGTTGCAAATGCACTAAGATTTAGAGAATCCTGCAGCCTCTACTCCTGAAACTGCCCCATCTCTGGGGGCCTTCGAGCTCCACTTCCAGCCCATATGCAATTGTATAACAAATCTTTATTTTTTATTTTTATTTTTTAGTTTACTTGGGTGAGCCTCTCTGTTCCTTACAACCACAAAAGCCCAACTAAAATGTTTGGCAAGAATCTTGGCTAATCTGTGACATCATTTCAAACAGGCTTTATCTGATGGGAAGGCCCTGAACAGTGCCCCCCCCCCACCCTGTATTTAGAAAAGTGTAAACAGAGGGTGACTGCTATATCCCTTGTGAGGAATCTGTTCTTTACCTCAATCACTGTCTCCTGGCTAATATCTCAATCATCTTACTTCCTGCCTATTGTAGTTGACTTTTTCTCCAACCATCAAAATTTACTCCATGTTTCATACTTTCAGAGCCATCTGGGAGCTCTGCTAGTCAAGTAATGAGATAATGAATAAAATGGCTTACAGCCTTTCCCTCCTCAGCTAACATTTTCACACTTTCATGGGTATCTTTAGTTATTTTTACTTACTTCTGAATATGGCAATTCTACCAAAGTAATGAGACCAGTAAAAAGGATTATTCAACTGTGTATTCTGAATAACGTTTTTTCAACACAGAGTAGCATACTCTGTTGTGCCCAAACCCTTGCCCGACACTGTCATTTCCCCCATGTCATTGATTTTTGATTTATATACTTGCTAATTCATTTTAAAAACACCAACTGAGGGGCGCCTGGGTGGCGCAGTCGGTTAAGCGTCCGACTTCAGCCAGGTCACGATCTCGCGGTCCGGGAGTTCGAGCCCCGCGTCGGGCTCTGGGCTGACGGCTCGGAGCCTGGAGCCTGTTTCCGATTCTGTGTCTCCCTCTCTCTCTGCCCCTCCCCCGTTCATGCTCTGTCTCTCTCTGTCCCAAAAATAAATAAACGTTGAAAAAAAAATTAAAAAAAAAATAAATAAATAAAAAATAAGAAAAACACCAACTGAGTACTTTCAGTGTTACAAGAAGTATGAAAAAAGAGCCTAAGTCTTGTGCAAGAGAGGCAACAATGGGTAATTACAATATAGTATGATCAGTATGTACCTGGACAGGGGTTGGCAAACTTTTTCTGTAAAGGGCCAAATAGTAAATATTTTTTATTTCCTGGGCCACATAGTCTGTTGTAACTACACGACTCTGCCACACGAAAGCAGCCATGAACAACAGCAAACAACCAGATGGGGCTGCATTCCGGAAAAATCTCATTTACAGAAATAGGCAATAGACTAATTTGGCCCACAGGCCATAGTTTGGCAACCGCCATTCCAAGGTAAGAACATTCCATCCAACAGTTATTTATTGAACGCTCCTTGTCTAGTCCTTTTGCTATTCTATGTGCTAGGGTGAAACAGTAACCCAAACATACAAAAACCGCTTCTCTAATGGAACTTAGAGAAGTGGGGAAGATGGACATTAATCAAAACTATATATATATGTGTGTCTACATATATATATACATACATATATATATACATACATATATATATACATACATATATATATATATACATACATAAATATACACACATGTATATACACATATATATATGACTGTGCTTATTTATATATAAATATATATACACATATATTTATCACTAATACACACACATACATATGTATATATATATGTGTGTATATATATATGTATCTATACATATGCTAGTGATAAAATCTAAAAAAAGAAATAAAACGAGAAAGACATCATGAGGAGTCAGAAGAGTGTGTGAAATTTTAGATGAGGTCAATGGGGGAGGCTGCCTAGAAGGTGACTTTGAAAAAAGACTGGAAGGAAATAGGAAAACTAGCCATGTAGAGATCTAGAGAAAGAATGTTCTAGCAGAGTGAAAAGCCACTGAATAGCTCACGTGGTAGGAGTCTGTCTGTCAAGTCTAGGGACAATGAGAAAGCCTGTGTGGCTGGAATACAGTAAACAAGGGGAGCATGGTAGGCAATGAGGCCACAGAAGCAGCTAGCGACAGATCAGATAGGGCGCTGTAAGTCACAGTAGTGCTACTGGCTTGGACTCTGAATGAGCTGGGAAGCTGCTGGAGAATTCTAGGCAGAGGAATGTCTTGATCTGAGTTATACTAATAGGATTACTCTGGCTACTATGTTAAAAACAGACTGGGGGTGGGGGCGCCTGGGCGGCTCAGTTGGTTAAGGATCCAACTCCTAATTTTGACTCAGGTCACGATCTCACGGTTCATGAGATCGAGCCCCATGTCAGGCTCCGCGATGACAGTGTGGAGCCTGCTTGGGATTCTCTCTCTCTCTCTCTCTGCCCCTCCCCCACTTGTGCATGCATGCTCTCTAAATAAATAAATAAATAAATAAATAAATAAATAAATAAATAAATATTTAAAAAAAAACAGACTGGGATGGAGAAGCACGAAAAACATGGGTGAGACCAGTTAGGAGGCTACTGCAATAATACAGGTGAGAGACAATGGGGTCAGAGCAGAGTGGTGGCAGTAGGCGGAATTAGAAGTGATACAAACAACACAGCTCATTGCTATCTGAGGACAAAGGAATGGTCTCAAGAAGGAAGAAGTGAGATCTTAACTGAGACTTGAAGGATAAGTAGGCATCATGCAAGTGTCAAGCGAAGGAGCCCGATCCCTGTCTGCAGACAGAGCTCCTGATGAGAAGTGAGAGGCACATTGGGATTCAGGGAATTAATGAGTGAGAAGCTTCCTCCAGGGAGTGACACCCAATGAAACACATCCTCAGAAAAACCTCTGATGCTATCTGTTCCACCCTCTCCCCAACCTACCGCTCTGGGTCAAGGGGGAAGACCCACCAACAAGATTTAACTTTCCTCCAGTTACTAAAGTAACATCCAAACAGGGTTCCCAGAGAAACAGAGAAAGAAAACACATTTGTTGTACGTGTGCAGCCGTCATTCAGATTCCTAGGCATAAATTCTAGGAAGGGATTCCTAAGTGAAATCATCTGAGACAGACTGGCATCTGACCACGTACCAGGGCCAGCGCCCCAACTCCTAGGAAAATGCCCAAGTATCTTGAACAACTGAAGGTGGTTGCAGACTAGGGTCTCTCCTAAAAATTTTCTAAGAGGAAATATTTTTAACCCAGACATACCACATGGCTCTCTCACAAGTCTGTCTATTTGGCTAGGAAATAACCACAAAAACGAGAAAAACAACCTCTCCTCACTTACCTGGGGAGAAAAGTTCACTGAGCCAGGTGAACAGAAAAACGATGGATTCCAGTTACCCTACAACAGGGTACCAGGTGGGACTATGGAGAAAGTGGCCCATAGGAGAACAAACAGGAGACATTTCTATTTGTCGGCAGACTTTTTAAGTTGACCTGTAAAGCTGTTTTCTTGTTTCCTCCCTCCTATTCTCTTTGCTGGGAGTTGGAGTGGGAGAAGGTGAGACTCATCTCTTGAGAGCTTACACTGCTTTTGCATTTCGAAGGGGAGGGATTGAGAGGTTTCCTTGTTTTGTTTTAAACTTTCTCCTCCATTTCTTTTCTCTCTGTCCTCTGCTACCCCTTATGCTTATTTTCCGTGTGTGTGTGTGTGTGTGTGTGTGTGTGTGTGTGTGTGTGTGTGTGTTTGGCTCCAGGGAACTTTGAATCCCAACTTCAAAAGAAACCTATAATGAAGCCTGGCTGATGTTTAACAGACCCGCCACTGCAGGGGCCCAGCCCAACCACTCCTCTGGCTCCACAGCCACAGAGGGTGAGTGAACAGAGCACGGCTAATCCTGAGTATCCAAGTCTGTGCAGCGGCACCGATTCCTCCACCTGTTCCCTCTGATGGCACATGCATCTGCCCTCCTGTCCCCAGACACAAACTCTACCGTGTCCAAGGGCAGACGCCACGCTCGGCCGCGCCTGCAGGGCACCTCCCAGCCCACCCTCCCGAGGACCTTACAGAGGGAGGTGTGCCATGTTCTAGCACTGCCACGTGCAGCAGTTCTGCTCAAACCCCCCCAAGTGCCAAAACTCAGGGAATGAGGCAGAAAAGAGACAGTGAGTCACCAACACACAGAGACCTCAGCCCACCACAGGCTTCTGCAAACAAATGCACAGCAGCCTGTTATCTGCTTCAAAGCATGGTCAGGCGATGGGTGATTGCTCCCTTAAACTCTGCACAGCCATTTGTTTTTCTTTGTTTTTATTTTAGTTTATTTTTCTCCCTGTGATAATGGTATCATGAGATCTGACACACAGAATCCAAAATGGAGAGGCAAGCACGTTGTTGCACCCTTGACTGGATACTAAGCTCAATTCTGAAATGTAAAGGAGAGAGAGGGCAGGGGATGGAATGGGGGTTCAGCAGCAAAGAGCCTTTCATCTCTGAGACATAATTTTAGAGAGGAAAATAACAGAAACAAGTCATGACCAAAAAGAAGCTGAAGCTTGCAAAGGTCAGGGAAGCTCGAGTTTCCCTTAAGGCATAGAGATTCCCTTGGCTTGGCTTCCGAGGACACACCATAGGGAGTGGCCCATGACATTTGTGATTTTATTAGGTGGGCTCTCCACCCCCTTTCTTCCCTCAGCTCTTGTAGATGCTCTCCCAGGGTGGCTACTATGTACAAAGAGACATCTGGCCTGTGTAGCCTTCCTTACCCATTAGCCAAGTTCCTCTATCTTGATAATCTGTTCAGCTGGCTGGGTAACGTATCTATAATTCATATCTCCTTCTGACCAGCCCAAGTCTGATAAATACCCTCCCTTTGATAGGCCCATCTGGGTTACAGATGTTTGGATGCTGGATTCCTCAGGCTTTCTTCTCCTCTCAGAGCCTTTGGGAGAGGAACTCCTTTGGGCTAGATTTCTTGCTGAGGGTGGGGAAAGGGAGAACATTGAGTAGGACTTGAAAAATGAGGAGGAGGGGCGCCTGGGTGGCGCAGTCAGTTAAGCGTCCGACTTCAGCCAGGTCACGATCTCACGGTCCGTGAGTTCGAGCCCCGCGTCAGGCTCTGGGCTGATGGCTCAGAGCCTGGAGCCTGTTTCCGATTCTGTGTCTCCCTCTCTCTCTGCCCCTCCCCCGTTCATGCTCTGTCTCTCTCTGTCCCAAAAATAAATAAACGTTGAAAAAAAAATTAAAAAAAAAAAAAAAGAAAAATGAGGAGGATTGTTCATATGCCAATCATTGTCCATGCATGTTAGTAATCTATCTGTAGGTGTGTCCTCCACTATAGCATCTGTTGAAATTGGACCCCTTCAAAGTCACAGTATAATGGAGTTGTGAGCTTGAGCTCTGTGATTTAATTGTAATAATAGGATGCTATATATGAGTAATTTAGAGACAACCACCAACTCAACCAAGTCACAGACTCTTGTAGAAATCCAGAGCTCTACGTCCCTATGAATCTGAAGTCCTTTCAAATGACCCAAGCAATATTTCTCACAGGAAAGCAGTCTGCACCCCATATTCTGCTTTTTTTTTTAAGTTTTATTTATTTCTTTTGAGAGAGACAGAGATAGCATGAGTGAAGAAGGGGCAGAGAGAGAGGGAGAGGGAGAATCCCAAGCAGGCTCCACACTGCCTGAGCAGAGCCCAATGCAGGGCTCAAACCCACGAAACTGCAAGATCATGACCTGAGCTGAAATCAAGAGTCAGATGCTTAACAGACTGAGCCACCCAGGCGCCCCTCCATATTCTGCTTTCAGTGCCTTGGCCTGCTTTTAATTTTGATAAAATTAAATCCAGGGAATTTTGACAAAATTACTAAAACTCTCCACTAAGTTGTTAGCACCTACTCTTTATATATTCTTTATATTTGTTCCTCTGCTTAGCTCATTGTGTCTGGCACATCACAGGACCTTGATTAATTGTTTTTCAAAACATGGTTCTTTCCAATAAGAGTCATGAAAGACACTCAATATTTTTAATAATAAAATTTAGCATAAGGAATACAAGGCAGAGGATAGAGGGAGGAAACGTCTTTATGTGAAATAAACATAAGGGAGTTGGAAAAGAGAAGTTCTCCTCTCCACTATGCAGATTTCTTCCTCCAAAAGAAGAAATTCAGAGCTAATTATCCTTTTTTAGATCATGATAAGTAAAGATCCAAAAGTGTGGTTCCTATTGTGAACAAGCACTAGACATTTGAGGAAATCTACCAGCATGAAAGACAGATATAAACTAAGGGGGGGGGGGGTAGCAGATAAAACTTGACTACTGATGAATCAGATAGAGTGCACGGGGAAAAAAGAATCACAATAAATCTTATTTTTAGCCTCAAAAAAAAAATTGCATCCTCAAAATAAAAATGGATTAAAATAGAAAGTCAAAGAATAAGAAGGTCTTAAAAATATGATTGCTAAAATAAAAAATTCAACAGAAGAGCTGGAAGATAAACTAAAGGAAATCTCCAAAAAAAAAAAAAAAAAAAAGAACAAAAGAACAGTTACAACATATGAGAGAAAAAAGACAGAGAATAGATTCAGAAGATTCATCCTCAGGAGTTTCAAGGGGGAAAAAAGAGGACAGAGGAAACCGAATAAAGCAGTATCAATGTAATAATTTGACAAAATTTGCCAGAGGTAAGGGCATAAGTGCCCAGATCAAAAAGACCACTGAGCGCTCAACTGAAGAAAAATTGTTTAAAAAATCATAAAATCATAAAATCCATAAAACCCCTCAAGTGACAAGGCTAAGATTCTAAACAACTTTTAAAAGGAAACAACAATTCCACCTCTAAAAAGACACACCATTATGAAAAGAGAAGCAAGAGGCAGCTAATGAATTTTTTTTCAAAAACCTGAGAGGAAAGGTTTTCTGACCCAAAATTTTACCCCAAGGCAAACCTATTGATTTTGTGTAAAGGCAAAATGAAAACACTTCAAGAAATGTTTTTCAGAAAAAAAGTTACCTAAAACATTCTTCCTTAGAAAGTTACTTAAGGATATTTTCCAGGAAAAGAAGATTGTAAGTTAAATGTCTGGTAAGGTAAGGTAATCGGGACATGGTGGCTCCAATCCAAAAAGCAGCAAAGGGCATTTCTGAGATGACAACTGTGTAGCAGACTTAGATAACTGGTCAAGATTGGAAGAGTGAGAAAAATAGAATAACCTAGAAGGAAGAGCTCCAGAAGAGTGTAAAAAAAAAAAAATTAGATAGATTAGTTGAGAAGATAATTGAGACTATCAAAAATGATGGAAGGGTCACCTGGGTAGCTCAGTTGGTTAAGCGTCCAAATCTCGGTTTCCACTCAGGTCATGATCTGATGGTTTGTGGGTTCGAGCCCTGCATCGGTTTTTGAGCTGACTGCGTGGAGCCTGCTTGGGATTTTCTCTCTCTCCCTCTCTCTCTGCCCCTGACCTGCTCACTCACTCTCATTCCCTCTCACACAATAAATAAATAAACTTAAAAAATATTTTTAAAAATGATGGAAGGAAG
>NW_024412426.1:16754003-16799533 GCF_014898765.1 Herpailurus yagouaroundi
AAAAAGAAAGAAATCGTAGCCATGATGTTGTAAATATATATAACTGATTCAACTAAAGACAGTGAAAGAACTATATTGGAAATATGGAGGGGAGAAGAAGGAGACAATATAAGAGTCAAAGTCTCCTCTTTATCATAAGAGAAAGCTAATGCACAATGTTTAAAGCCAATGAATCAAGTAATATAAATACAATATTTGGAGGTACGGAGGTAAGTACCAAAAGAGAAAGGTAAAATAATCAAATATGGGAGCAAGGCTAGAGGGGAGAGAAAGATGGGAAAAATTAGGCAGGGGGCTGTCATCCCTATGTTTTCCAGTACAATTTGGTTTTGTACCCGTGAGCATGTATTACTTTGATTTAAATATTTTTAACTATCAAAAAGGCACAAACAGTTCCTTTTATTCCACAAAGTGAATTTTGCATGTCGGGATAAGGAGGTCTGAAACATGTCTGGGTCTAGAGCTAGAAAGAGAGCAGTTGCCATGACAACTCTGCAGCAGTAAGGGGAATACGTTATAAACACCTAGTTAAGGGTAGTGGCTGTAGGTGTTCAGAGACATAAAGGGACACTCAAGAATGATGTCCGGTACCTGGAATAACGCTCTCAGTCATGACAGTGGGTTGCTGTAATCAGTGAGTGAGGAGGAAAAATGAGAACAAGCCAGATTTCTCCGTCTCTCCAGAGAGTTGGAAACCACTGTCATTAGTGAGGTTTAGCTTCTGCTTAAGGTTATCAAAATCTAAAAACCAAACCCAAACAGAATCTTTCTTATGTGAGTATTTCTGGGAATGTGATCAATTCCTCTTATTATTACTATATAAACAAAGGCTTCCCATCTGTCAGGTCTAATTATGACAATAATAACTAATGTTAGATTAGGACAGTTTTTTAACACTGAAAACTTCAGTCACCAAAGCACTTCTCTATCCCTGATTTCATCTGACTCACCAAATAGCCCGAGGATATAGGTAAGGCAAAGTATCACTGCAATCATGCTCTTTTTTACGGACAAGACATCGGAGTTTCAGAAAGTGACTTGCACAGTTTATATAGCTAGCGGAGCAAGGGCTCTAGAATTCAACTGTGTCCCGATTCTGAATTTTATACTCAATATTTGATATCACATGCCTCAACTACAAGCCGACCTACTAATCGGTGTTAACTGACTGCCCCCACACAGGGCTACCATGAATTACTCTGCAAATCGTGGCCAACAGACACAAAGGCAGCCATTCAGGTATTGGGTGGGAGCTGAGACCCACTCTTCCCACCTTTCACCAACACTACACCTAGTTCAGATGTGAGCCTTTTCATAATTTGTACAAAGGTACCAGTTATGTAATGAGGAAGCCCTGCCCACATACACCAATTAACAAGTTTACCACCTCCCTCCCTCCTTTCTTACCTCCCTGTAACACTCACCAACCCCTGCATTGACCATCAAATGGAAATCCTCATATTGACTTCTGTCTCACAACAGAAGACACATCAAATCCATTAATTCATTAAAATAAACATGAGACAAACAACTGTATGTCAGGGCTGTTCTAGGCACGAGGTCTGTAGTGGTTAACAAGGGCCCTGATCTCACGGAGCTGATATTTCAAGCAAAGGAGAGACAAACTAACATAAGAAAAACATAAGAAGGGATGAGCGTGACATACAGAATTAAATTAGTTGACATAATAGTGACTGAACAGCTTACTTAAATGAGGGGAAATCAGGAAAGTCCTCTCCAGGAGGTGCCATTTAAGTCGACATTGAAATGACAAGAGAAAATCCACCCAAGGAAGATCAGGGGAAAGAGGATTCCAAGAAAATGAAAAGCCCTGGGGCGAAAGCAAGCTTGATCCATTCAGCAGGCACGGGAGAGAGTCAGGGTGGCTGTGCAGTGAGGATGGTGAGTGTGGCTGGGGGAAGAAGAGGGGTCAGGTTGTAGCAGAGCCCGTGAGCCAGGTGGGGAATCCGGATCCTATTCTAAGTAGAGTGGGGACAAAGAAATTAAGAAGGGGAGTAATGGGTTCCGATCCACCTTTCACAAAGGCTCTTTCTGGATGTTGTGCGGGGAACGGAATCTGATGGGGAACAGAGGAAGACTGTGGTCGCCTTAAGGAGACGTGGGGTTGGTTGTGGGGTGTCTCGTGGCCCTGAGGCTGCTCAACTGTTCAAGCTGCACCAGAGACTACACGCACATGAGACCTCTTCCCGGATCTCTGTTACTCTCTTGGGAGCCTAAGACTACAGGAAGAACGATCGTGGATGGTTGGTGCTGACTGGTGTCTACCGAAGTTTACCTTATTCACTCTCTGCTGATCCCCTCGCTTCCTCGGGTAGACTAAGTTGTTTGGCTTTCCTGTGCCTCAAGCAGCTGGTGTGTACACCTTCGGGCACACTTTACACCATGCACATGTCGTCTGCTCCACAGAAAACGAGTTCTGGGAGGGCTGTTGGTTGCCCTCGCCATCCTTGTGTCCCTAATTACCTGACACCTAGTACTTCACAAAAACGCAATCATTAATGTCTGGTGGGACGTGTAATGCGAGAAATGCATCCCACGAGCAGGACACCCCAAGCCCCAGTCCCTTACCTCTTGGGTGAGTCGGGGTCGAAGCAGGTCTTGTGCACATCAGCCACCTCGGGGTCGCAGCAGTCCCCGTCGTCAAAGTCATTCAGCATGTTGTTGCACTCCACGTGGCAGAGCCCGTCCCTGCGGTTCCAGGAGTAGCACCGGCCATGCAGGCGGCAGTCGCCCCCGTCATAGCCTGTGAGTGGGTGCTCACACTCGGGGTCACAGTGGTCATTGCCAATCTTGCTGGGCTCGCAGTTCACAAGCACAACCCGGTGGCGCAGGGTGGAGTTGTGGACCTGGTGGACGCTCAGCTGCCAGCTGATGTTGTAGCGGCTGAAGGCATGGTTCAGCGCCTTGTGCTGCCGGCTGATCTGCTCCTCGCTCACGGTGGGGTTCAGGCCCTCATCGTCACAGATGTTTACCACTCGGTAGCGGATCACCTTCTCTCCCTGGAGGGGCCGGTGCCCGTTGTAGTGGGAGATCAGCTCCACGTTGTCGCAAGCCGTCCGTCCACAGAGTGGGGGCTTCAGAGGTGACACAATTTCAGGCTCAGGCTCAAAGCCATGCAGAACCTCACGCCGTGGGAACTCCCCATCTCTAAAGGGGACCCACTGTTCTTCCAAGGGCTCAAAACTGGCTGTCAGGAGGAGGGAGGCCAATTCTTCCACTCCAGCTGGACGCTGAGGACTGTGCCGGAGATGGCTTTGCGGGAGGGCGGCCGACCAGAAGACCAGGGTGCCCAGGTGTCCACGAAAATAGCGGCCGTCCTCAGAGCTATCCCCCCCCAGAAGCAAAGAGCGACAGGATGCCATGAAGGGGCTGTTCAGGGGACCAGATTGCTCTGGGCTACTGGCCACCCGAGTGCCATCCACATACAGAGCCATACGATGTCCATCATAGGTGGCTGCCACGTGTGTCCATGTGCCTGGTTGGTAGCGACTGTTGCCAGTCACAATGGTGGCTTTCTTCACACGGTCGGTGCGAAGGGAGAAGAAGAAGCGAGCGTCTCGCCTTCCTATGTCCTTCCCTGAGCGGATCCCTAGGGCCCAGCCCTTGTCACTGACAGTGTGGGAGCAGTTATCAAACACACCTGGGAAAGAAGGAAGAATCGGGGGGAGAAATACCAGATACAAAGGGGATGGAGAAAGGGAGAAGAAAACCCATATAAATAGCAAGAATGTAGGTTTTTAGGGGGAAAAAAATAAGTGATACAGATTCCCCACCTGAGATGCCTATCCAGTGACCCAGAGCAGGCCATTGTGGCAACTTCGATCCCCAGAAGGAATCTGACTTGAGATTTGATCCAGTTTAACTCATTCTGGTATTTTTCAGTCATCAGAATAGAAGCGAAAAAGACGATGTCTAATGCAAGTGATAAATGTGCTCTAGAATTTGTCACAAATGTTCCTCGTGCTGAGTCCACATCTTCCCCCCACTTCCTCAGAAGCCACAGGGTGGGGGCAGTCACAGTTTCTAGGAAAAATGGTCATCTCCCACTCCCTCAAAAGGTCCTCTGTTCTCATTTGAATATTGAAATCATGATTCCCACAGGGGACAGGAAGGAGTTGGTGAACCGGGAAGTCTCTCATAGAACACTGTTAACAGACATCATTCCTAGCCCACTATCCCCTCGAGTGCAAGGACACCCATCCACAGTGAACAACTGTTCCCCAGCTTCTGCACTGCCCTGCAGTCCCAGACCGAAAAGAACAGTCAAGGCAGTTATAAGAATGATTGTTCTATAACTGGTGATGCCTACCACAGTACAGAAGTGAAACTCTACAGGATAAATGAAGCTGAAGTTCCACACCACACACTACTTGACCGCCTTACTTACTGAATAAACAAAGAGGGGGATGCTTGGAGACAGCTAGATCGTCAATGTGTTGGAAGCAGGAAAAAGGAGTCAGATAGAACACAACCACATATAAAAGAGGAATCCCGAAGGCAACTTGGACGCCTTGAATATTCCCAGCAACCCATCTGCAGTTACGAACCCACCATCCCTTCCCAGCACCTCTTCTACTACTAGTATGTAGGTAGAGTCTTGGGAGCAAACTTTACTTGTAAGTTACACAGAGGCAGTATATTCACGTAAGAAATGCTTAACAAACATTTCTTTAAATAATGACTAAATGAGGGGCGCCTGGGTGGCTCAGTTGGTTCAGCATCTGACTTCAGTTCAGGTCATGATCTCTCAGTTCATGAGTTCAAGCCCCGCATCAGGCTCTGTGCTGACAGCTCAGAGTCTGGAGCTTACTTTGGATTCTGTGTCTCCTGATCTCTCTGCCCCAACCTCTGCTTGTGTTCTCTCTCTCTCTCAAAAATAAATATGCATTCAAAAAAAAGTGTTTAAAAAAATGAATAAATGATGAAGAAGTCTGCTAGCCTTTGGATCACATATCTGAGGCTAACAGCACAAGTTGTTCTCCCCCAACCTGGTTATAAGAATTGCATTTCTTACCCTGAGCTCCTGTACAATCCAACCCAAACAGTAGTTCTCTATGGAGAGTCAGGACTTAAAAGCCATGAGGCCTCCTGTTCTGATTCCAGTCAAGTGTTTGTAAAAGTCGCTACTTTTTCATAAATGCTAGAAAATTTTTTCTTCTGTCTCTAGTATAAATCAGTAACTTGTGATCTAAAAAAATAAAATAGAATAAAATAAAAATAAATAAAAATACCAAGACAGGGTCAGAGTGGCTCAGATGGTTAAGCGTCTGACTTCAGCTCAGGTCGTGATCTCACAGTCCGTGAGTTCAAGCCCTGCGTTGGGCTCTGGGCTGACAGCTTGGAGCCTGGAGCCTGCTTCGGATTCTGGGTCTCCCTCTCTTTCTGCCCCTCCCTTGCCCCCCCCCCACTCAAAAACAAACATTTAAAAATTAATAAAAATAATAAAAATAAAAATAAACAAGACATTCTTTTTAACAAAAGCAACGCTAACGGTTAGACTTTGAAGTCCTGGTGAGGACTAGGTATAATGCAATCATGATGTTCCAGTTTTATTCATTGAGGAGGGTGTTGTTTTCACATTGAGGTCTGTCTGGTAAAGGAGCATAAGAGCTCCTACATTAACAGATTCTTGTATGGGGTAAACTTTCAACAGGGCAGACAAATCTAATGAGGTCAATAGTAAGCTCCCTGCTTCAGAGTTTCAATTTGGTTAACTTATTTTGATAAGTACATTTAGCCTTAATTATGTCCATCTGCTGACCTATGAACAAATGTACTACAATACTTAATATTTAATATCAGGACCATAGAGTTACTAATCTCTCAACTAGCAAATATCTGCTGGCTTTTAAGAGGAAGAATTGGAGAGGCTATTTCATATTTGTTACACATAAATAGATGTGTCTACAGATCTTTCCTGACTTATGACGGAGTTACTTCGTTATCAACTAATCCTAAGTTGAAAATGCATTTAATGTACCTGCCCTACCGAACATCACAGCTTAGCCTAGCCTCGCCCCCACATCTCAGGCCTCACCTACGTTAGCTACACTTGAGCAAAATCATCTAACACAATGACTATTTTACAATAGAGTGTCAAATACCTCGTGTAACATATTGAATACCGCACTGCCAGTGAAACACAGAATGGTCATATGAATACAGACTGGCTGGAAGAGTATTAGCTGTTTACCCTTGTGAGCATGTGGCTCACTGGAGCCACATCCCTGCCACCCAGCATCACGAGATAGTATTGGACCATCTACTGTCAGCCCGAGAAAAGCTCCAAATTCAGTATTCAAAAAGTACAGTTGCTACTGAATGTGTGTCGCTTTCACAACATCATAAAGTCAAAGAATCATAAGTTGAGGGGTGCCTGGGCAGCTCAGGTGGTTAAGCTTTCGACTCTTTATCTCAGCTCAGGTCGTGATCTCATGGTTCATGACTTAGAGCCCTGTGTTGGGGCTGTCGGCCCAGAGCCTGCCTGGGACTCTGTCTCTCCCTCTCTCTGCCCTTCCCTTGCTCTCTCTCTTTCTCTCTCAAAATAAATAAATAAACTTTAAAAAAAATCATAAGTTGAACCAATATAAGTCAAGGTCTGTCTATATGTGAGTTGAGGTATAAATTATCAGGCTTCATATATAAATTAACAGATAATTTATATTTGGCATCTAGTTGCAATTTTGAACACTTTTATTTACTGTTCTTAGAACTTCCATTTTAGCATCAATAAAATAATTGTTTCTACTTATTTATCTCATAGGAAGCTATAAAATTATTAATAGTGTGTCTAAAATGATATTTCTAACTTCTTGAGAATGACACAGAAGATGTAACTTTGTCATACTAGTCTAGATCTGATTAATCCAAGTGTTAGTAATTATATTAGAAAAGATTTATTCAACAAAAGCACTAAAATAGTCATTTTAGTTGGGAGCTGTAGCAAATATGATGCAAGTATTACTTTTTAAATGATTACCAAAGTAATTATCCTTTGCTCTCTAATTTAGTAAGATGTCCAAGTAGCGTATGAGAAATCTCACTCAGTGCTTAGATGACTGCATTTTATTTTTATTTTATTTTTCCTTTTACTTTTTAATGTTTACTTATTTTGAGAGACACAGAGAGAGAGCGCATGAGTAGGGGAGGGGCCAAGAGAGAGAGGGAAACACAGAATCCGAAGCGGGCTCCAGACTCCAAGGTGTCAGCACAGAGCCCGACGCAGGGCTCGAACTCACGAACCGCAAGCCGACGTTGGATGCTTAACTGACTGAGCCCCTCAGGAGCCCTTGGATTAGTGTCCTTCCAAGAAGCAGAAGAGAGCTAGCCCCCTGCCACGTGAGGACATAAGGAAGGGTCACCTGCAAACCACTTAGAGGATTTTACCAGACACTGAATCTGCTGGCGTCATGATTTTACACTTGCCAGCCGCCAGAACTGTGAGAAAAAAATTGCTTTTCTTTAAGCCACCTAGTCGATGGTGTATTTGTTCCAGCAACCCAAACTAAGACACCAATGTTATCAGCCATAGCTGCGGATCAGAACCACATGTGAAACTTTTACAGATACAGGTTCTTGCAAACCTATGCTGACAGCTTCTGCTACCCAACGTATTTACAAAAGAAGCCCGTCTTCTCACTGCTGCCTCATGTATGGAAATGCAGAAGACAGAAGTTGGGATTGGAAAGACGGTTATCAATGGTAAGTTAAATCAGACATGAAAGCGGAAAGCTCGTCTGAAACTGCTTTAAGCCATTTATTTAAGAATCGCATGTGATCAGGCGTTTTGGTACAACCTGTGCAACCATCGTACATACTTGCTCATTAATTCAGCAAACGAATGGAATGAGAGGCAGCTAAAAGAAATAAGGGCTTGTTAGGAATAGTGCACAGATATGATACTGACAGCGACCGTGGCTAATTGATTGTCAAGGAACTGATAATTAATTGGGGCTTTTTATTATCGTAATAAAACTCATATTTAAGACTACTGAAATGAAAATAAATATCCCCCACTCCCAGTGAAAGATCTATTACTCCAAAAGAAGAAACTGTGGCACTGTGGCTAACGTCTCCCTGATAATCACTGCCATCAGCCCCAACTTCTTTCATAAAATCTTGAGTCCATCCTTGTGAGGATTTTCAAAATTCCCAAGGCCAAAGTAAGCAAATATTTCTATCCTCCCACATTGTCTATAGTCCCTACTAGTAATCATCCCTTCCTCCAATGTAGAGGACATGGATAGAAAAGTATGATTCTCTTATCTCTTGGGACTGAATAAACCAGTACAGTTAGGCTGAAATTGAAGCCTCTGCTCAAACACAGACGTAACCCCACCTCTGAATCTGTAACTTGAAGCTCCATGCTTCAGCCCTAGCTGGTGGGGAGAGGATCGTCTTGGTCACTTGAAGGACGGTCACCCTATTAAACCACACTGGATTCGCATTTCATCTCACTGTCTTGCTCCTTGTGGAAAATGAAATTTCACTTGGAATTAGTCATTTCTGTTCATTAAACATTTACTGACCATCCCATTCATGCCAGACATAGCAACTCATTTCAGCTTTGGAAGAAAAAGCAGTCTTTGCCCTTGAGGATTTATAGTCTCATGGGTGATTGGAACTATTATGAGGTGACTTCAACCTATCAGGACTTAAGATCAAGGAATACATAGGTGAGTGAAGACAGAGCCTGATCTCATACAGTCCAGTCTCCTAAGGGGAGAAGACTGATACCTGCTCTTGAAGAGTGGGGAAGAGTTGGCCAGGAAAAAGAATTATGGATCACTCTACACAGTGGGGACAGCAAGATGGAAGGCACCAGGGGTGGAAACAGGTCAAAGCAGGTCGTGCATAACACAGTAAGGGCCTTGGACTGAGGAAGTTAGGGACTAGCTGAAGATTTCCCTACTGCTGCCAAATGCCTCTGATATCCCGAGAGCACACAGAGGAGAGGCAGCATGAAACACCCCATGGCTGGCCTTGCCCTGCACACTTGGTCCCACTGCAGTTAAGGAACTTTCCAAAGCTTGCAGATGGACAACTGTCGCACAAGAAATACATGAACGCTACAAGAGTTCCGTGTAGTCAGTCTGCCCACGCACTTGCTCAGGAGATATTTATGAACCAGTACTAGCTGCCGACCTCAGTATTTGTGCTGGGGATTTCTAGTGATCAAATGGTTATTTGACATCATGGAGCATTTGGTACAGTGCGAGAGATAAGCCTTAAATAAGGAACTACAGTGAGATATGCTGACGGTTAGTATAGTCATGTGAACAGCAAAAGAACCTCTTTATTAAAATATGGAGATGATACGGCAGAAATTCTCCCTGAAGTTATTAAATGGCAGCTTTCTAGCACTGACCCACCTTGTTAATAATTTGATTGTATCGAAATCTGCCTAATGAAACTAGGGGTACTCTGTTCACAGTCGGATTGTTTGAAAAGGTTAGGGAGACCTAAAGCCAAGGAACTCCAAGATGGAAGTTCAGACATTACCAGAGTGAAGGTCATGACCATTCACCCAGAAGCATTTACTGTAAAATTCCTTATATCAAATATCCACTTCAGCTGAGTCTTCTAAATTGGGATGTGGTGTTCTTTTTGTGTTTTTTCTCTTACTTCTTAGCATGTAAAGATATCTCCCATTTGGGGCACATGGGTGGGTCCGGCAGTTAAGCATCCCGACTCTTGACTTCAGCTCAGGTCACGATCTCACGGTTTGTGAGGTCAAGCCCCACTTCGGACTCTGTGCTGACAGGGTGGAGCCTGCTCGGGATTCTCTCTCTCTCCCTCTCTCTCTCTCAAAATAAATAAGTAAACATTTTAAAAAAAAGGTAACTCCGATTTATATTTGAGCTTTCCAAAGCAATCTGGTGTAACTATCATTCAAACGGTAAAGCCGTCTTATGAGCTTGGCAGGATAATGGTCACCTCATTGTATAGATGAAGATACCGAGGCTCTGAGAAGTCGGGTGTCAGGCTGGGTGCAGAGAATACACTAGAGCTGAGGTGTCGTGGTCTTGTATTGTTTTCCTTTTCAGTGTGTCCTGTCAGTTCTGGTGAGTCCGTGTGAGCCAGCTCCACCACGGTAAAGACCGACAAGGAAAAAAGACACAAGCTGCCAAGTGTCTCCTTCTCCCTCTGACTAGTAAAGTAGATGTGTGTGCTTTGCTGGTGATCTGATCTTCTTATCACTTAAAAGGAGGAAATGTCACTTCAAGACGTACTATAGGGGCGCCTGGATGGCGCAGTCAGTTAAGTGTCCGGCTTCAGCCAGGTCACGATCTCGCGGTCCGTGAGTTCGAGCCCCGCGTCAGGCTCTGGGCTGATGGCTCGGAGCCTGGAGCCTGTTTCCGATTCTGTGTCTCCCTCTCTCTCTGCCCCTCCCCCGTTCATGCTCTGTCTCTCTCTGTCCCAAAAATAAATAAAAACGTTGAAAAAAAAATTAAAAAAAAAAAAAAAGACGTACTATAAAGCCACAGTAATCAAGACAGTGTGGTATTAGTGAAAGAGTAGACCTACAGATCACTGAAACAAGACAGGAAGCCCAGAAATACACCCACATAAATTGAGTCAACTGATCTTTGACCAGGAGCAAAAGCAATACAAGAGAGCAAAGACAGTCTCTTCGACAAACAGTGCTGGATCAATGAGTCCACATGCAAAAATATAAAGCTAGACACAGACCTTAGAGTCTTTACCAAAATTAACTCAAAACGGATCATAGACCGACACACAAAATGTAAAACTATAAAAATCCTGGATGATAACAGGAGAAAACCTAGACGACCTTGGATTTGGTGATGACTTTTTTAGCTGCAACACTAAAACATGACCCACGAAAGAAATAGTTTACCAGCAAGACTCGATTAAAAATAAATATAAAAACTATTGCACTGCTAAAGACAGTATCAAACCAACGAGAAAACAAGTCACAGGCTGGGAAAGAATACTTGCAAAGGTCACATCTGATAAAGGACTCTGCTCCAGGACACACAAAGAACTTGTAAAGCTTAACAGTAATGACAGAAACAACCAATTTCAAAGTGGGCCAAAGATCATAAGAGATAACTCACCAAAGACCTACAAATGGTAAACAGGCATATGGAAAGACACTCCACATCATCTGTCATCAGGGAAAGGCACGAGATAACACCACACACGTCGTAGAAGAGCCAAAATCCAGAACACGGACACCAAATGCTAGGAACATCTGGAACAACAGGAACTCTCCTACATTGCTGGTGAAAATGCAAAATGGCACAGCTGCTTTGGAGGACAGTTTGGTGGCTTCTTGAAAAATTAAACAGGGGCGCCTGGGTGGCTCAGTCGGTTAAGTGTCTGACTTCGGCTCAGGTCATGATCTCGTGGTTCAGGAGTTCGAGCCCCGCGTCAGGCTCTGTCTGACAGCTCAGAGCCTGGAGCCTGCTTCTGATTCTGTGTCTCTCTCTCTGACCCTGCCCCCATTCATGCTCTGTCTCTCTCTGTCTCAAAAGTAAATAAACGTTAAAAAAAATTAAAAAAAAAAAAGAAAAATTAAACATATTCTTACCATATGATCAAGAAATCACACTCTTTGATATTTACCCAAAGGAACTGAAAACTCTGTTCACACAAAAACCTGCACACAGATGTTTGGAGCAGCTTTATTCATAATTGCCAAATCTTGAGAGCAACCAAGATGTCCTTGAGTAGGTAAGTAGATAAATTAACTGTGGTGTAGACAGACAATGGGATGTTATTCAGCACTAAAAAGAAATGAGCTACCTAGCCATGAAGAAAAAAAAAAAAAAACATGGAGGAAGCATAAATGCATATTACAAAGTCAAAGAAGCCAATCTAATGATCTATATACAGCATGATTCCAACTACATGACATTCTGGAAAAGGCAAAACTATGAAGACATTAAAAAGATCAGTGATTGCCAGGGATGAGGGGAGACACATGAACGGGCAGAGTGGAGAAGATTTTTAGGGCAATGAAGATAATCTGTGTGATGTTATCATGATGGATATATGTCATTTTACTTGGTCCAAACCCAAAGAATTTGCAATACAAAGGGTGACCCTTAAGTAAACTCTGGACTGGTGATGATGCTGTGTCAATATAGGTTCATTCTTGGTAAAAAAATAAAATGTACCATGCTGTACCATGCTGGTGAGTGACATCAATCATGGCAAAGCCCATGCATGGTCAGGGCGGAAGACATATGGGAAATCTCTGTATCTTCCTCTAAAATTTTATCGTATACCTAAAACTTCTAAAAATATTAAGTCTTAAAAAAAATAAAGGATAAATGTTGCCTCCACTTTGGATTTTGAGCCTTAAAATGCCTATCCACTTTAAGCATCCAGTAACCAACTGTGCCAGTTCAGCACAATTTGTCCACCTCAGATCTGCTGTTCAGCCCTTTTGACCACAAAGGGGATCACAGAGCTGCCTGCAAGCTTGTGTACAGGTTCTCAGGAGGGACACCAGACCCACTTTCTTAACTCCATCAGGTAGGAGCAAGATGGACTTTGATTCAAAAGAAAAATGACCAAATCCCCATTTAACAGGCCTCTCTCTTCTCGGCCTAGCAGAGAGGAGGCTGATAAGACCAACCCAATCTAAGCCAACACACTATACATGGTACAACTCTGAACTTGTGCAACACTGAGATTTTACAAGTTTGGATGTATATGTGATAAAAGCAAACGTGTTATAACTGGTGTTTATTCATCAAAGTCACATTCTTGGGAGGAACAGAGGGACCAAGTCGTTCAGCATGATTTATGAAATCACTCAACACCAGACTGAACTAGGATAGCCCACGGGTCGGAAAAATGAGATTGAATGATGTAACTTGAAAAATGGTGGTGGTACTGAGGCCAAACATTTGGACCACGTCATCTTAAAACTTTAAGAATCATTCTTCCAGCTCTTGCTCAGAACTGGCTCCCGTTATGCATCAATGTTTGCTAAATTGACAATTGTCCAAGCACCCTACCTTGTATTTAACATAAGGTTTGAGAAAAAGGAAAGTAAACTGGAGGAGTACATCCGATTCATTGTATTTCTGCTGTAAACTCCAAAACTCATTTGTAGAGACCATGGGTGTCTTAACAGAGCTACGTACCCATGTGAGTCTTAAGGAAAAAGCATTTGCATCCAGTTCTCTATTACTATAAATTGCGTTTGGTATTAATAGAATCCATTTCCGTCAAGGAGAAAAGCCTTCTTCAAACTGGGATACAGTCTCCCTGAGTGATTGTGAGAGATTTTTAATAGTGGCAAACATCATAGCTAAAGAGTTACAGACAACTGTTTAATGGGTAAGTTTTTCAATGTGGCCCCTGTCGAGGAACAATCCTGCTTCTCTGCATTCCTTAGGTTCTTTCTTTGCGCTCAGGAGATCTGCTGCTTATGACAAGAGGAAATAAAGAGACCTCAACTACCTTTTACGAAAGACCTACCATGCGCCACCCCTGTTAAACCCTACCACAAGTGTACGTGCTGATTTTATGATCCTCAGTTACAGACTAAAACCTGAGGATCATAGAAGTTAAGCAAATCATCCACAGTCTATCATCTAGGAAGGGCCAGAGATGGGGACCAAAACCACCTCTGTTTGACCAAAAAGCCCCAGCTTTTCCCTCGATACTAAAATATCTCAAATATTGAGAAACAAGTGTCCAGTTACTGCTGTGAAGCAAGACCAGCAACACAGGCTGGTGGGCGTGGCAGCAACAAAGATGCGGACCACTCTGAAGGCGACTGGGATGGGTCTTAAAGGACCATGGAGGCTAACATCCACCCCAGAAACCACGAGCAGGATAGACAGACTGGCCGGCTGCCTGACATGTCCACGTTGCCCAGTACCTAAGCTGAGCGGCAGGCTGGCTGAATTTCATAAGATTTCTGGGTGGTCCCACAGGCCTTCCTGTGACACATGACACTCAGTCATCAACTCTAGGGGACCCTGAGGCAACACAGAGTTTCTCACCCCAAAGCCAGGACAGCAACTGAAGGTGGAAAGGAGGCCCACGTAAAGAACCCTCAACGGAAAACTCCCTGGGGCGCCTAGGTGGCTCAGCCGGTACTCGGGCGCAGTTCATGATCTTGTGGTTTGTGGGTTCGAGCCCCGTGTCGGGCTCTGTGCTGACACTGCAGACAGAGCCTGGAGCCTGCTTCAGATTCTCAATCTCTCTCTCTCTCTCTCTCAAAAATAAACATTTAAAAAAAATTTTTAACTGAAAACTCCCTTCCAAGCCAGTCGCTTCCACCCCCACTTTCTCCTTTTCTTGGTTTCCCCATTAGGCATTAGTGGGGAAGGGGACCCTGTATTAGAAGAGAATGTAACAGAAAAGGGAGGTGGGTGGTCCAGGTAGGAGCTGCCCCCACCTCTCAACCAATCTGCTCAAGCTGCTCTGCCAGCTCGCTGGTGGAGAAGGATCCGCCAGAAATCTTCCCTCTCCCCTACTGGGATCTTCCATCAGTTGGTTTTGACCAGACAGAGGCAGTTACGTTTCCACAGTGCTCTTGGCATCATAATTATGAGGAAAGTACATCAACTCCAGGAGTTATAAAAGTCAATATAAAGTGAGATTAAAAAAAAATCTTCTGAGAACTGTCAGGAATCAACCTGTCCTTGGCATTCTTATTTTATGGTAATGACAAAAGGGGGAAAGGAGCATCTCATACCCTTTTCTTCAAAACAAAGGAGTATCTGTGTTTCAAGAACATTATGTGAACTTATTTCAGACTGTTGAAGTAAATGGAAAAGAAAAAAAAAAGGCTGTGAGAGGCTATGCAGGCCCAGTGCCGAGAAGGATGCACAGAGATTCATTCTCTTACACGCCCCCAATTAAACCCCACTCTCCAGTCAACATGTCATTTTCTGACATCAACGTTCTAGCCCCGTAAATAATGCCATATAGCTCCCTTCCTGTGAAATGCCCTCCACCCATGGACATGTCCTTTGGAAGTCAGCCTGAGCTCCACCTTGTCCGTGAAGCCTTCCTTGACTGCCCCACAGAGTGGCTCAGGGAGCTGCATGCTACTGTGCTATTTTCTTTACACCATCAAGCAATTTGAGGGTGCCGTGAGGGCAAGAGCCTGTCTCAGACACCCATGAATTTCCCACAGGGTCACGAGAGGAATGGGTTGTAGTTCCCGCATTGCACCGACTCTGTTCCAGAAGTCAAACTGAGTCATGAGTCTTGACTCAGAGAAGAAACCTTCGCCACCGGGATGGGGGTGGGGGGGGGGGGAGACAGGCAGTGTGGCCCCAAAGCCCTACAACTGCACGTGACCCAGAGGGATGACACAACGGAGACTGAGCTTTCTCTTCACCGTGTAACCACGAGTGCCTGGATGTCCCGTGACGCTAGACGTCTTTTCCCCAACCCTCACAGAATACGCTGCTTCCTTGTGGCTCCTTACAGATGCATTACAGCACATGCAGTAAAACCAACTGACATCTTCTCTTGGGCAAAGCCCCACTTTGGAGAGAGCACCTGTCCATGGCAGAGCCCCACAGAAGGGATCGTTTAACTACAACCACAAGCCAAGGTGGTGGAAGATAAGGTAAGGTCCAGGCAGAAATCCTGCCCTTGGCACAGGGATGGCCACAGAACGTCACTTTCAGGAAAGCCCCACGGCAGAGTTCTCACTGCACTTCTGGGAGAATAAGAGTTGGGAGAGTCCTGCTTCTCCCAGAAGGCCCATGAGCTTCCAGGAAGGTGAAGTTCTATTCAACAAAACAGAGGAGTCATGCACAGTGTCATCAGCTCTGGTAACTAAAAAAACATGCTGTATGGTGCAAGTTTGTTTTTATGAGAAAAATGAGCAAAAAACAGAGCCAGGTTAGGTCATGACCATAAATCAACCTGATACAAGGCAAGGTCTTTTCTCAGGATGTTAGGCCTGCGCCCCCCCCCGCCCCCCAGCCACCCGACACGTATATCTACTGCCTTCTGCAGAACTACTTACCCAACAGCTTACCCCCCCAGAGAGGCCATGAAGAGAACAGAAAGGACCAAGGAGGAGGAGACAGGCCATTCATCAAGGACCACACAACCTGGCAGACAGCAGGGCCATGTCAGCAGGAAGAGGAGAAAGTGAAAAAAGCAGCCCAGGGAGGTGTTTTTCAGCTGCTCTAGATAACTTTCCTTCCAGACGGGATTAGGCGCAGCTTTTTATCTGTGAGTCCAAGCTTTTATAAATTAGAGCACAGAGTGGGAAAATCCTCCTGGGAACGTTTCACTAGCATCTTCCCAGCACACGTGTCAACATCTTCTCGCAGTCCACTCTTCCTCTTAGTCACGCTCTCGCTGTGTGCAAAGATGGTCAGAACCGGGATGGGGGGCTTCCCTGGCTTTCCAGAGACCGCTCGGGCAGGGGTGAGAGTCAATGCAGCGGCTTGGCAGGGAGAGGAGACAGCGGGGAAGCACAGAGTGAGGTGGTCGGGGACAAGAATCCAAAGGCATTTGCAACCTCAGAAGCCATGGTCCGCACAGGACCTCAGAAAGCAGCTAGCAAGGGAGCTAAATCCAAACACCACCACCTTTTACCTTTAATCAACAGTGTCTGCCTATAAATTCAGGCTGAAAGGGTCCACAGACCCTCTAACAGGCCAACTCTAGTCCAGGGCTGTTCAGATCTCACTGAACAACTTACTTGGGTTACTGTGGGTATGAACAACCCAGGGACCCGAATAAATGCAGATTCTGATTCAGTAGGACCTGGGCGGCACCTCAAATTCTGTATTTCCAACCAGCTTCCAGGTGAAGCCAACGCTCCTGGCCTTCACACCACACTACGAGTAGCCAGCTTCTAAAGGAGAGCAGATCACGATCTCTGAGAATGGGCCTCTGCCAGCAGTGGGTGAGGGATGGAGCTCAGCTAGCTAGTGACTTCGATGCATAAAGCTCCTCCACTCCCTTCCTCATCCATGACTGTGCCTGGGGGCTCAGTCGGTTAAGTGTCCGACTTCGGCTCACGTCATGATCAGGTCCGTGAGTTCCAGCCCCACGTCGGGCTCTATGCTGACAGCTCAGAGCCTGTATGGAGCCCACTTCGGATCCTGTGTCTCCCTCTCTCTCCGCCCCTCCCCCAGTCGTGCTCTGTCTTCTCTCTCTCTCAAAAAATGAGTAAGCATTAAATATATATATACATATATATATATACATATATACATATATGTATATATACATATATACATATATGTATATATATATACATATATATATATATATATATATATATATATATATATATATATATGAAAAACAGTACAGTCCACCCAAACAATATATTTTTGGTAGAATACTATTCTACCTTCAGAAATAACATTTTTGGGAGGCTGGGGGAATTGGATGAAGGGGGGGTCAAAAGGTACAAACGTCCAGTTGTAAGTTAAATTAAGTACTGGGAAAATAACACACAACATGACGACTATAGTTCACATCACTGTAAGGTATATTTGAAAGCTGCTAAGAGAATAGATCTTAAAAGTTCCCATCACAAGGGAAAAAAACCTTTTTTCCCGTTTTTCTTTTCTTTTCTTTTTTTTTGTATCTATATGAGATGATGGAAGTTAACTAGACGTATTGTGGTAATTTATAATATACAGTCAAGTCATTACGCTGTAGACCTTAAACTTACATAGTGCTTTAGGTCAATTACGTCTCAATAAAACTGAAAGATAAATAACTGAGTAAATAAATAAAATTTTCAAAAATAAGATAGCTGGAGGTAAAACTCAGCAAACGTCTAAGATGGCAACACAGGAAGACCCTGAATTCACTTCCTCCCATAGACACACCAGCTCTGCAGCTACATGTGGAACCGCTTCTTCTTTACAAAACCTAAAGCCGTGGGGGATGGGCATTGAGGAGGGCGCCTGTTGGGATGAGCACTGGGTGTTGTGTGGAAACCAATTTGACAAGAAATTTCGTATTAAAAAAATAAAAATAAAAATAAATAAAAAATAAAAAATAAAAAATAAAAAAATAAAAAACCTACATACAGCCTGGCTGAGTGATGACTATCCATCTGGCAAACGAGCAGGTAGGAGAGGCCGGGACGGGTTCACCACAAACCCCATCCTCAGCATAGTGACCCACAACCAGGAGGGGAACTCAAGCCCAAAGGTTCTCCCTGAGGAGTGAAAGGTTCCAGCCCCTCACCGGGTACCCCAACGTTTAAGATACACGCTTGAGAGACAAGCCCCCCCCCCCAGAACATCTAACTTTGAAAACCAACGGGGCTTGTGTCCCGACAAGACAGGACTAGCGATCTGAGAGCCCATCCACGAAGAGTTGGTGCGCTCTGACTCACCTGCCCAGGGTCCAGCTCAGATGCAGCCAACGTTGCCCAGACTTCAAGTGAAGGAAGCCCATCTGCTGACATTCAAGTGCCGGCCAGAGGGGCAGGTGTCCAACGTACCACGTGCATCACAGCCTGCCAGAACGCATTCTAGGGATGCAGACTGGCTGGGCTCTCTCAGTGCTGCTCTTTACTGCGCCCCGAGCTCCAGTAACTCCCGGGAAGCAGCTTTTAGACACATCTGTTGCCCTGGTTTTTGCAGCTGCTGCCTAGGGGATGCCCCCCTTGGTCTCCTAGCTCCATAGGTCAGGGGAGCTTGCATCCCCTGGTCCCACGGGACTGTAATGATGGTGTCACCAAACACATACCCCTATCTGGTGTCCCGATTTCTGCCACTGTTGCCAGGGAACACATTGTCGGGCTTTGGTGGCCAGTGAGTTTATGATCCTGACTCCCACAGATCCGTACCAAGGGAGAAAGGGTGCTTAAACGGCTACCACCCGTAGGACAAAGCAAGAGGCAGCAGACCCAGGAGCTTTGTCTTTCTGTGGACGAGGCCGATTAGCTAACCCTCCTGACTGTGGCCCAAGGGGCAGGCTTCCAATTAAACACGCATCTTGGGGCTGACTGTCTCCTTTCCAGAGACCCCTGAATGGTGGGCACTCTCTTCATGCTCTCCTTATGCCATGCTCCAGAGCACCAGTGTCTGGAGGGGAGCTTGACATGCATCTGGTACCTTGGTTTTTATTCAGGTGGAGGCAGGGGTGTCGTATTCCTGGGATCCACGGGACTGTGGCAATCAGACAGACCTTCCTTGGCAGGTGGCTTCCACCCCCAGGCACTGCATGGAGAGCAGACGGAGACACATTCACCAGTATTTCTACGAAGGAGGCCTCTTTGCTTGCGATGGAGCTCTGGACGGAAGGTCAGGCCTCAGAGGTGACACACATTTAGTGGCCTACAGAGCGGCTCTCAAGGAACATGGGCTGTGGACACCATCGTGGCTCTCCCTCTGCCTTGTTCCAGAGTGTCAGGACCCAGAAAAGAACTCAGCTGGAGCCCCCGTTTCTGGGACTGCCAGCCAGGGTTGTGAGATGATGCGACCACATCATCATTACCTCAGGACATCTCAGGACATTTAAATTCTTCTTCTCCCACATAAAGAAATAAATAGTTGAAGTTTAAAAAGTGCTGAAATGTTCCTTACATCTACTCATTCCCAGTAAAAAAAAAAAAGAAAACGGTCTCCTAATTAGTAATTTTAAATACATGGATTTTTGGGAGGGGAACATAATTTCGACCACTTTTAATAACCTTTGAGAATGAACAGTATGAAATTTCCCGAGCATTCATTCACACACTCCACTGGTCCTGTGATTCTGGATTCCGCGAACATGCTATCAATGCCTGAACGAGGAAAGGCTGGTTTGCGCGATGAGCGTCTGCCTCGGGAGGGTGTGGGCTGGGCCCCTTTTCCCTCGGCAGCCCACCTAGACTGCAACAGACGCATCTCAGCCTGCCAGAACACGTTCTAGGGATGCAGACTGGCATCCCTAGGAAAGCAAGTCCTTGGCATTCCAGCAAGCCAAGAGAAAGGATCACAGCCTCCAAATGCAGAAGGTAGGCTGTGCAAAAGCTAAGAGAATGATCTGAAATCCCACCCCTGGAGTGTTTTGAATCTCTTCATCTTTGAGAAGACACTTTAGTACCTTGCACAGGCCAGTCCTGGGGGAGACAGAGTCACAGGGGCACCCACAGCTGGGGGCTTCCGCCCTGTTTCTGCAACCTTATCCCATTTCTATCAAGGTCCCTCTGAGAACTCTTAAAATTCCAACTGAAGAGCACCAACACCAATATCCTGGTTTCTCCTTTCCTCCACCAAATAAATAATTTTGAGATCTCTCTCAAAAATTTGCTTTGCCATTTCATTCGCTAGGTATGGTTTACAGAATCAAAGAAGTGTTTAAATGGTGTTAAATATATACTTGATTCAGAGGCGCTGCAGGAGCCTTTAGTCAAAGGAAGCTTGGAGAAGATCCTTGTACAATGAAAATAACCTCCCAACTTATCAGTCAACTAAGGTCAGATGTTTGCATATCAGGTTTTCATAAAGCGAGACATCACAGTATTAAGTACTCGTCCAACACGTCTCATATTCACTCAATGAACACGTACTGTCTATGTTTACTTAATACTATCTGAACGTTTTTGCCTCTACCGTGTGGTCACAAATTAACCCACAGAGACCCTGACCGCTTTCTAGGGTGCAAAGGCCCACAAAACCCAAATATTATGCCGATCAGACCCTAAAGGCTCAGAGCTCCCTTTTCCACCAGTTTGAAAGTCTGAGAAAAAACCAGACTTCGGGGTGTGTGTTCTCAAATTAAATCCAGGTGAGTCTTCAGAGCCCAGTGTTCAAAGAGAACACTTCAAGCTGACCTATGAGTCAAGCCCTGCTGTGACACAGCTTTGGCTGCCTGGCCTCTGCATGCAAAAGAGAAAGAACAAGGAAAATGGGTGATTAATTGGCATTTCAGGTTAAATGAGGACTAAAATCATATTTTTTCCCTTTCTTATTGAAAGTCTTTCTAAAATGTTTTCTTCTGTTTTCCACTAAGAAATTTAATTTTTTTTAATGTTTATTATTTATTTTTGAGAGAGAGAGAGTGTGAGCAGGGGAGTGGCAGAGACAGAGAGGGAGACACAGAATCGGAAGCAGGCTCCAGGCTCTGAGCTGTCAGCACAGAGCTGACAGAGCCCCACTCGGGGCTGGAACTCAGGAACCGTGAGAGCATGACCTGAGCTGAAGTCGGAAGCTTAACCGACTGAGCCACCCAGGCTCCCCATCCAACAAGAAACTTAAATTGACCAAAAGCAACCTGGAAGAGTTGAAATAGTACCAAATTGGGAACCAAAAAACTTGGAATCTGGTCCCAGCCTACTGCCATGTGATGTCTGGAAAGTGCCTTTCTCTCTCTGGGCCTCATGTTCCCATCTGTGAAGTAGAGGCTGGGCTGGGTTGTCACCAGGCCCATGTTGTTCTGAGAGTCCATGCCTGGGATCTCTAGGCTCATCCTGAAGGACTTCAAGGTCCTCATCCTTCTCATCACTTCTCACTGTTACACATCCTGTGACAGTCCACAGAGGGTAGAAAGGATTGGGCTGAACCTACATTTTGATGGGCAGGTTTTGTTTCTACTAGATCCCTCCTTTGAATTCATCTTGCAATCATATGCTTCTATCTCCTAAAAAAGTGGAACCACTAAAACATGATGGTTAGTTGAGGATACTGGGTAGTTGGAATCCAGTGTATCAAGATTTCGCTACAAGTAATTCAATGCCCAACTGTGTCACAGTAAATCTACATGCCCATCTACGCGTAGGAGCTCAGGAGAAAGCGAATCTGCATGGACCAAAATGGACAGAGGAGGCCTCAGAGAAGAGGGGCATGAGCCAGCCCCGGTCTGATCAGCTGGCAGTGTCTTGAAGGCTTTGGGTCCTTCCCGTGCTACCGCATCACCATGGAAGGATGAGAATAGCAACTAGCACTGACTGACCTCACACTATGCCCCAGGCACAGCGCTAAGCACATGCTGTGCATTAATTTATTTAATCATCACGGCAATTCTATGAAAGAGAAATGGTCGTGACGCCAGTTTTACCAATGAGGGGACTTTAACCTGCCAAGTTCACACAGTTAGTCAAGAGCTTAAGCCCAGAACACCTGCCTGCAGATCCTGAATTCCTAGCCACTACATTAAGGAAAGAATTTAAAAAAATAAAAAAAGGAAAAGAAAGAATTTAGATGCAGGAAGAGATCGAGGTAGGGCCTTTCAGGTAGGGAGTCCGTTTGTGCAGAGGCCAGGAGCTGGTAAGAGGGGGGTCATGTGGAGGGGAGAGATAAGACTTCCCTGACTTGGGAAAGCGGCGGACTCTGGGAGTGAGGAGAGAGCAGGTTCTGTGTGTGGAAAGTGGCTAGATTATTCTCAATTCATTCTATTCAAAGTGCCCACTCCACTCTAGACCCTGTCTTGGGTGCTGGGGTGACACATACATGATCAAGATCCAGCCGAGCCCCCAGAAGCCTGCAGGCAATCAGAGGGCTCCCGCCACTGAGCTGAGTAGCTTGAACTTGAGCGGGAGGTGGAAGCCACCATGGTTCTGGACTAGAGAAAAGACTGGAAGTCTGCAGTCAGGTGGGAGGCAGGGACAGGAGGAGGGATGGTGACAGAAGTTCCAGGAACAGCAAGGTCAGCAGGTGCCTTCCTCCTTCCTGCCTGGCTTTCTGCAGCCAGCATATGGCACGTCTCTCCTAAGTTCCCAGACCTTGCCGTGAGCAGAAAGCCAGAAGGGGCGGGGCCACCTGCTCACATCCCCTCCTCTGCCATGGCTGCTCCTGGCTAAGGTCAGGCCAGTGACACTCAGCACTCTGTCCAAGGGCGAAGTAAGACTGCCACACCCAGGGAGGGAGCCGTGCCCAAGATTACCTCCATCCACAGGACGCATGCCACAGGCTAGAATCATAAGGATTATAAGGATATTCTATTGTGCAATTATTTCAAATTATTAATGTGCCTTGAAACAAACAATGTCCAAAATACATCTCTGCTATGGCTAGTGTTTATTATTATTCTCCATAAAGTTGGAACTTATTTCAAAATAGTTCTTGAATACCTACTTTGTATTCAATAAATATCTGTCAAATAAATAAATTAGTGAGTGAATAGATTAAAAATAATGGAGCTAGGTACCGCCTGTGTTTTATGTTAAAAGAATTCCACCCCCTAAAAAAAAAAAAAACCTTTGTGATAACTCCAGATTTTTAGGGAACCAGAGAAGGAGCAAAGGCTGGAAATACTTGGAACCCAAGGAAAGTTTCCAGGTCCCTTCTTGGCCTCTCCTTCAGATTAACAAGATTAACTTTCCCTAGGTATACTCTCTATCCCTTCCTTTCTCTAATGTTAACAGAAGCACAAAACAAAAGTTCTAGGCAGAGAATGAGAAAGAGATCATATGTTCAAACCAGAGGAAGCAAATAAATAGAAGAGATAGTTTCTGAAAATTTAGAAATAATCATAGTTAGGGGCACCTGGGTGGCTCAGTCAGTTAAGCTTCTGACTCTTGATTTCAGCTTAGGTCATGATCTCACAATTTGTGAGTTTGAGCCCTTGCTTCGGGCTCCACAATGACAGTGTGGAGCCTGCTTGGGATTCTCTCTTTCTCTCTCTCTCTGCCCTCCCCCCCACTTGCATACATGCTCTCTCTCAAAATAAATAAACTTACAAAAACAAAAAGAAAGAATCATAGTTAAACCAAGTTGCAATCATACCCAGTTTTTCTAGGAGACTAGATCTTGGTCAGTATCTCTCAAGTATTGATAGATTTGGGGAGTTGAGGAAGTTGAAGTGGGGGCTGAGAGTAACCACTCCTTCTAGGGTATTGTTGAGTGAATTTAAAACCTCTTGGCCACCTTCTAAATCAATAGGACTTGGAGATTACCATGCTTCCTGTGTCTACTTCCAGACAGAATTCGCTCTACAGTCTGCATCAAGACCTACATCTCGCCCTTCGTGTGTTCACCCATTCATTCATGCTCATCAAACATGTGCTGGATGAGCTTTATTTTCTGATAATGCACCCAGTGCCATGGGTGCAGCCATGTACAAAGGACAACCCCTGACCTCAAGCAGCCTATAGCTCAGTGGGGAGCTGGCCCAGGAGAGAAATGGCACAGGAGTAGGGGCCACGTGTGTCCGTTTCACATCAGCCCCCAGCACAGTGCCTGGCACACAGTAGGAACCCAGTAAGTATCTATTGAATAAATAAATGTGGAATGGGAATTACGGGAAGTTGCTCTGAGTGTCTTCATAAGGCTGAGTACAGGTTACTGGGAGAACCCGGCAGAGAACAAACCTACCTTGGTCAGTGAGACCAAGGAAGATTTCCTGGAGGAAATCATATTAACTAAAAAGAACAAACCTACCTTGGTCAGTGAGACCAAGGAAGATTTCCTGGAGGAAATCATATTAACTAAAAAGCCAGGAAGTGACTTAGAGTAAGTTAGATGAATGTGGGTTTGGAGAAACGGTTTTCTGTTGGGAGGAAAAGGGCAAAGGGCAGAGGCCAGAGGCCAGAGGTCCGGGAAAGAGTGGTATATCTGTGTCACTGCTTGTAGTCTGGTGTTGGAGGAATTAACGGAGTGAGTGTGTGTGTGTGCGTGTGTGTGCGTGTGTGTGTATGGGAATGGGTTTGTGAGTGTGTGTCAATCCTGGAGGGCAGTGACGAGTCTGAGGGCGTAAGTAGGGTCCCGCGTGGCAAATGAAGGCAGCAAAACTTGACCCTGAGCACATAGTGTGGTCACCCAAGGGTCGGGGCAGGAAAGTGACTTGAGTTGCTTTGTATTTGAGAAAACTCCCTTTGGTGCAATTAGCCGAGGGATGAATCGATCCGTCAGGTGAGAGACGTCCGCAATTAATGTGGCCAAAAGGAAGGCAGGGGCCGCACAGGTCTGAAAGATACTGTCTAGGTAAAGTAGCCATGATTTGGTGACTGGTTCCTGGTATTATATGGGATATATATTGTGGGCGGTAGGGGCGAGGGGTCTCCATGTGGGACAGGAACTCCCAAGTGCTGGCCTGTGTGGATGGAGCCCTTTGCTGAGAGCAAAAACAAAAAACAAAACAACAAAACAGGGAAGGGTTCAGTTGGGATAGGCTGGGCCCTCCACTCCTTCCTGCTCCTGCCATAGAAGTTAGAGACTGCTTGGCCCGGTGGGCAAAAGCGTGTCGTCTAGGAACAGAGCGCTCAGGTTCCGATCCTGGGGCTGCATGAATAGGCTGTGTGATCTTGGGCAGCGTCCTATCCTATTCTGCTCTGTGCTCCGGCTCCTCCAGCCACTTCCTCGACTTGTTCTGAGGAGCACATGTGTTCAGGCTTGTGTGGTGACCACAGTGAGGCCTGGCACAAAGTACTACATGAGTTATTGTCAAATAAAAACTTCTTCAGTAAGGTCTTGGCATGACTGGGGCCTGTGTGTGCACACTTTATATTTGTTACTTCACCTTCCGCTATTTTCCCCTGCATTTATGTTGTGTCCTACTTTAGATTACTAGGGTTTTTCCTTTTTAAGTTCATCTATTTTGAGAGAGAGAGAGAGAGAGAGAGAGAGAGAGAGAGAGAGCGCACGAGCAAGTGGGGGAGGGGCAGAGAGAGAGGGAGAGAGGGAGAATCCCAGGTAGGCTCCACACTGTCAGTGCAGATCCAGACATGGGGCTTAATCTCACAGACTGTGAGATCATGACCTAAGCTGAAGTCAGATGCCTAACTGGCTGAGCCACCCAGGTGCCCCCGCTGTGTCCTCCTTTAGATTACTAGTGCTTTATAATAAGACCTGGAGACTTGGATCTCTCTTACCTTGAAATGAAATCTCTCTGAACCTGCGTCTGCTTCTGACATTCACCCCCTTCCCTCACAGCCGGGTTTCTGTAGAGAGTGCACAAGACTCTGCTCTCAGGGCACCTGGGGGCTCAGTCAGTTAAGCATCCAACTTCGGCTCAGGTCACGATCTCGTGGTTCATGAGTTCGGGCCCCGCGTCGGGCTCTGTGTTGACAGCTCAGAGCCTGGAGCCTGTTTCAGATTCTGTGTCTGCCTCTCCCTCTGCCCCTCCCCTGCTTATGTTCTATCTCTCTCTCTCTCTCTCAAAAACAAATAAACACATTTAAAAATTTTTCAAAAAAAGACTCTGCTCTCTGTCTTCACCCTCCAGCCATTCATTCATATTTCCACTCACTGTAATGGGACGTCCCCTCCCAGGACCCCAACTCTGGAGTGGAAACTCTCTCTCTCTCAAGCCACCAGTGATATTCTTTTAAAGAATTTTTTTAATGTTTCTTTTATTTCTTGAGAGAGAGAGCACGCATGCGCACATGAGCGGGAGAGGGGCAGAGAGAGAGAGGGAAGGAGACAGAGGATCCAGGGCTCAAACCCACAAACTGTGAGACCATGACCTGAGCTGAAACCACGAGTCAGACACTGAACCGGCTGAGCCACCCGGGCGCCCCAGCCGCCAGTGATGTCCTAACTGCTGGATCTAAGCGAGCCCACGTCAGGCCTGCCAGTTGGCCACCCCTGCACCATCTGACATGTTGGGAACCCATCCTTTTCCCTTTCCCCAATTCTGCTGCCTCCCAGGCCTCCTCTACCTCTCTGGTCACCAGCTCTCCTTCCCTAGCCGTAGGGAACCCTCAGGCTCCTCGGGGTAAACCGGCCCCGGACAGCGGCTGGGCTGTGATCATTAGTTACAGGTCCGCGCGCTGGGCACAGAGCGCCTTCCAGGCAGTCCCTGGCTTCCCCATCTTTGCTTCTCCAGCACACGGTCCAACGCCTGAAACTTCGCCTGACGGAAGCTCAATATACTGGATGAGTGAATATATGAGTGGAGGAAGAAGCAAACAGAACCCAGCTACCTCCGTTCCTCCCTAACCTTCCTAAAATGTACAGCAATGATCTGTACGAAAATGAACAAATGGTGAGTCACCGCCCGACTGATGACTCACGAACGGACTGAATTACTTTTGAACTCTGTGACTTCCCCTCTGATTAGTAACTGGACTTCTAATCCAGAAATGAGCTAAATGACTAGTCTTGGTATCCCAACTGGTTGCCATGTCAAGTTCAAATGTTCTGAGACTCGGGGGTCCTGTGACCATACTGTATATTCGGGCAGAACCGTGTTACATCACCACTCATTGCTGCCTCATAAAGACAACTGGGATGTTTTCGTTTGGCTGCTGGATTTATTTCCTGGATGTTCTCTTTTTTAAAAAAATTCAAACAGATGAACACAGGATAGGAGGAGCAAAAATAAGATAAAAACAGAGAAGCAGACAAAGCAGGAGAGACTCTTAAATACAGAGAACAAACAGAGGGCTGGTGGAGGGGTTGTTGGGTGGGGGGATGGACTAAATGGGAAATGGGCATTAAAGAGGGCACTTGCTGGGATGAGAGCTGGGTGTTAGGTATAACTGATGAATCACTAAATTCCATTCCTGTAATCATTATTATACTATATATCAACTAACTTGGAAAACATTCCATGCTCATGGATTGGAAGAATAAATATTGTTAAACTGTCAATACTACCCAAAGCTATCTACACATTCAATGCAATCCCAATCAAAATTGCACCAGCATTCTTCTCGAAGCTAGAACAAGCAATCCTAAAATTCACATGGAACCACAAAAGGCCCCGAACAGCCAAAGTAATTTTGAAGAAGAAGACCAAAGCGGGAGGCATCACAATCCCAGACTTTAGCCTCTACTACAAAGCTGTCATCATCAAGACAGCATGGTATTGGCACAAAAACAGACACATAGACCGATGGAATAGAATAGAAACCCCACAACTAGACCCACAAACGTATGGCCAACTCATCTTTGACAAAGCAGGAAAGAACATCCGATGGAAAAAAGACAGTCTCTTTAACAAATGGTGCTGGGAGAACTGGCCAGCAACATGCAGAAGGATGAAACTAGACCACTTTCTTACACCATTCACAAAAACAAACTCAAAATGGATAAAGGACCTGAATGTGAGACAGGAAACCATCAAAACCCTAGAGGAAAAAGCAGGAAAAGACCTCTCTGACCTCAGCCGCAGCAATTCTTACTTGACACATCCCCAAAGGCAAGGGAATTAAAAGAAAAAATGAGCTATTGGGACCTCATGAAGCTTCTGCACAGCAAAGGAAACAATCAACAAAACTAAAAGGCAACCAACGGAATGGGAAAAGATATTTGCAAATAACATATCGGACAAAGGGCTAGTATCAAAATCTATAAAGAGCTCACCAAACTCCACACCCGAAAAACAAATAACCCAGTGAAGAAATGGGCAGAAAACATGAATAGACACTTCTCTAAAGAAGACATCCGGACGGCCAACAGGCACATGAAAAGATGCTCAACGTCGCTCCTCATCAGGGAAATACAAATCAAAACCACACTCAGATATCACCTCACGCCAGTCAGAGTGGCTAAAATGAACAAAACAGGAGACTATAGATGCTGGCAAGCATGTGGAGAAACGGGAACCCTCTTGCACTCTTGGTGGGAATGCAAACTGGTGCAGCCACTCTGGAAAACAGTGTGGAGGTTCCTCAAAAAATTAAAAATAGACCTATCCTATGACCCAGCAGTAGCACTGCTAGGAATTTACCCAAGGGATACAGGAGTACTGATGCATAGGGGCACTTGTACCCCAATGTGTATAGCAGCACTCTCAACAATAGCTAAATTATGGAAAGAGCTTAAATGTCCATCAACTGACGAATGGATAAAGAAATTGTGGTTTATATACACAATGGAGTACTATGTGGCAATGAGAAAGAATGAAATGTGGCCTTCTGTAGCAACATGGATGGAACTGGAGAGTGTTACGCTAAGTGAAATAAGCCATACAGAGAAAGACAGATACCATATGTTTTCACTCTTATGTGGATCCTGAGAAACTTATTAGAAGACCATGGGGGAGGGGAAGGAGAAAAAAAAAATGTTAGGGAGCCAAAGCATAAGAGACTCTTAAAAACTGAGAACAAACGAGGGTTGATGGGGAGTGGGAGATGGGTATTGAGGAGGGCGCCTGTTGGGATGAGCACTGGGTGTTGTATGGAAACCAATTTGACAATAAATTTCATTAAAAAAAAGTTTTTAAAAATCCCTGAATAAATAAATAAATTCAAAGAACAGGATTGTTTTAAAGTAGGCAGTGAACATGGGAAATAGAGGATGTTGTTACTTCTCGGACACAAACTTAGCCTAAGATATGATTTCTGGAAGGTGCCAGGGTCACGGTGTGTATGATGCAACGAGCCCTGAGAGTAACCAGATTCCATGTACTGGAGAGCAGAAGCATGGAGTTTATGTATCTGTTTATGGCATCAGGAACTGAAGCTAATGGACGTTCAGAATCCAAACTAAGGTGCAGCCTCCCTCTCCTCTTTATTTGGCCTCCCTGAGGAGCAGGCTACGATGGGAACAAGAAGGAGCCAAGAGCACACATTTCGGAATGACTCTGAGGGGCAGCCGCAGAGGAACAATAAAGAAGAGCATGAAGGATAGGGCAGAGAGGAAGGACAAAGTGTTGCAGGTGACAAACAGCGGATGAGTTTATTTGGGCTGCCAAAGGGGATTCCTGGTTCCCAGCCCTGACACTCCTTAGCATTTCCAACTTGACAACCTGTGCTCCAGCCAAGGGCAATGCCAAGAGTCCCCATGGGTCCCGGGTCATCCTTGAGAACTGGGAGAGGACACACGGCTAACAGAGGACAGGGAGAGAGCGGCTAATGGCACCGTGCAGGTCACTCAAAGCCCGTCCTCAGGATCTTGTCTCCCTGAGATCGTAGAAGGGCTAAGAGGCACTAACTTAAGGCTGCGGGTGAGGACAGGAAAGGCCCTAATAATAACTGATAATAACAGGGGTCAGGCACTGACGCTGGAGTGTGACAAGGAGGATGGTCACATGGTCGTACTCAGAGGAAACTCCTCTGTGCTACCACCGGGAAGTGACTCTCCTTCCCCCAACAGATACCTGGGCGGCCCCTAAGCCCCAAATCTGCCCCTTGTGAGTCAGACACTAGGCCCTGAACAGAATGGCTCACAGGGTGACAGCAATGAACCCAAAGCTGGAACCCAAGAGAAAGTTCAGGGCATTGTGAGGGACCCATACGGGCTTTATTTTTCCTCCTCCTCTGTTTCTCTTCTCCTTTTCTTTCTGAAGGTGCTGCCCCATCACAGTCTGATGTACTATGCCTGCTGGGGGCCTGAATGTTCCCCATGTGCATGTAATTTAGGGCTCGTGTGTGTGTGTGTGTGTGTGTGTGTGTGTGTGTGTGTGTGTGTCTGTAAAGTACTAGAAAGCAATGCAATTCAGGCCAAAGGAGAGCTCCTTCCATGCAGAGCTGGGTTCAGGGAAGAAAGGGCCACTTTAGGGTGCCCTTGAGAAGCTGGAGGAGGGAGCCTGATGACAGCATCCGCCTCCACCAGTAAGGGTTCCCTGTGACTGCAGAGACCTCAGCACCAGAATCCAGGTGTCTCTATCCACCACACAAGACAACAGCACAGTTCTCAAGGACCACCAGGTGCCATCAGATGTAAGCAACGGCCCTAATCATCAGTGAAGTCGCAGGAACCCTTTTCACTTCCAGGGTCAGAAATGTAAAACCGAACCCTCACGCATGGCTGGGGATTGCAAAATGGTGCAGCCACTTTGGAAAGTGGTCTGGCAGTGCCTCAAAATGTTAAACACAGAGTGATACACCCGAAAGAAATAAAAACGGAAGTCCACCTGTGCACAACGTTCATAGCAGCTGTGTTCACAGTGGCCGAGAAGTGGAGGCCACCACAGTGTCCATCAACCGAAGAATGGATGAACACAGGGTGATAGATCTACGGACTATTACTCAGCAAATAAGAAGGAATGAAACTCTGGCACATGTTAAACATGATCAGCCTCCAGTGAAAGAAGCCAGGCTCAGATACCAAACGCCCAGAATAGGCAAATCTGTCGAGGCAGAAAAGAGATCAGCAGCGTCTCTGGTGGTGGTGGATCAGGGAAGGTGAGGAGGGAGATGGGGAGTGACTGCGAAGGGCGACAGAGTCTCTTCGGGGTAGAATGAAACCTTCTAAACTTAGATTGATAGAAGTCTCCCAATTCTTAAAAAAGAAAAACCATTAATTGTAGGGTTTAAACGTGACGGTAGAGAAGTTATATTTCAATGCTATTTTTTTAAATAGAAAATAAGTCACTATAAACTCCACCTGGAATGCTCAGACCAAGAAATTCGCAGGACTTGTTGCCTGTGGGAAGGAAATCTCCGGGAAGTTTTGTTTTTACTTGAAAAGAAGGTGTGGATACTGCCATAGCCCCTCGGTTGGTATTATTCTGGACAGCACAGAGCTAGGAAGCAAAGCAACAGAGGGCTGTGGGAGACAGACGGCATACGGGAAGTGCCCTTAATACCACAGGGCAGCAAACTCTGGCGTGCCACCTGTTCTTGTAAATAAAGTTTTACTGAAACACAGGCACATTCGTTCATCTACAAATCGTCCGAGGCCACTCACATACTCTAATGAAAGAATAGCCCCAACAGAGTATGGCCTGCAAAACCTAAGCCATTTACTACTGTTCCTTTACAGAAAAAGCTTGCTGACCGTTGCTCTAGACTCACAAGTCTAGAGTCTTGCTACTTAAATACGGTCCCCACACCAGCAGGATCACCTAGGAGTCTGTTAGAAATGCAGCATCTCAGGCTGCCCCAGACCTACTGAATCAGAATCTGCATTTGTGTTAGTTAGCTGCGTCAGTGCAAAAAGCAGATGCGAAGATGGGATCGATGTACGATGAATTAATTAGGGGCGACAACTACGAGAGAGAATAGGATGGGAGCCTGAAAAGGCTGGGGGAGCCATCAGTCCATGCTGCCAGTCTGACCCGGAAGGAAGGAAAGAGGGAAGGGAGGTTTGGTGGAAGGCTACTGTTCGGGCTGAGGAACCCTGCCCGAAGAAAGGGGCTGCTCCCATGAAGGTGGGAGGGGGCCCCGCACCCGGCAGCTCCTCTTCCAAGCTCTTGACGCACCTCTATAGTCAGCAAAAGCGAAATTTGAGAGCCACAGCCCCGTTCTCCAAAGAGCCGCTGGTTTCAGGAAGTTCCTCTCACCATTTTTCTCATCCCTAACGGGTGTCCAGGAATCGAATGTCTACCTTACGTGTCCTGCAAACGTAAGTGACAGCCTAACACCGTGCTGGATATCTGGGGATGGCAAAAGTGAATCAGACATGAATTTGGCTCCTGAGGAAATTTCGGCAGATAGAAACGAGACATGTGCCAGAGCTAACGAGGCAGGAAGCAATGTGTGCCCCCAGGAAACCACACCTGAAGGGCTATGGAAGTGGGGAAGCAGAGATCACCCTCACACAGGGAATCGGGAAGGCTGCATGGCCGGGGGGCTCAGCAGGCAGCGGTGAAAGGAGGGACGGAGTAACAGCCCGTTTCACTTCTCACACTAGACGTCGCCTCCCTTCCGGAGGGGCATACAGGCACAAGATACAAAGTCCCCATGGGCAGATGCTAACTTACAGCCATCAGGGCACATGCCTCGTCCACACAAGCACGCTTAGGTATCTCGTCCTCGCCAAGGCGGGCAAACCCACCCCCAGGGACTGTCGTCGGCATGCGCGTCCATGGCTCTTCCATGCAAAGGGTAGGGGTGCTATAACTTTGCTGTACGTCTGGGTCCCGGTCCAGGGAGCAGGGCTATAATATGGAAGGAAATGGGTAACTCCTTAGGGTCCCATGAGGGCAAACACTCCGACTTTGACCGCTATTGTCACATACGAAGAGGCAGCTGAGGGAGATGGTCACAGACTCCTCATTCTCAGAGGAGCTCTGAGAAAGGTATGTATGTAGCTCTTCCCCTGTCATTAAGACTGGATAAAGGGGGACAGAGCACATATGGCCCTTTTAAATTCTCTTCACGTCTACACTGACACTTCTGAGTATGGGAACCTGTCTTCTGTGAAGCTCCGTGCTCTGCACAATGAAACTTCTTACCCTGAGGACGCAGCTCCCTTCTTGGGAGAAGGGGGTGTCTTAGCATCCCGTGAAACCGCATTTCTTAGATGTCATTCAAAACAAAACACAGAGTCATCAAGGTACCTAAACAAGGCCAGTTAGACACTAGCCCTCAAGAAAACCCAAAAAGGGCTGAAAGTTGTGTCAACTATGTGAACATGTACATTTTTCTGAGGAGTAAGGACAGCTTTCATCAGATTCTCAAGAAGGTTTGGGATGCCAAAGAAGCTTCAGTGCCACTGTCCAGTTCATTCAAAATAGTACTGCCCAAGCTAAAAAGAACACATGATTTTTAAAAACAGAGTTCTTTTAAGCATCTGATTCTAGTGTTCTCAATCATCTTGAAACCATCTTGTGAAAATTCCTATTTACCATCATTCCTGTCTCACAGATTAGCTCACTAAATTCCTAAGAAGTGAAAGTTAACATCCCACCTAAGGAAAAATTACAGGTTAGTGGGTAGAACCAAAGATGAGCAGGTTCATGCCCACTGCGCTTAGTGATGACTCTCTCCCGCTATTAATACTATGTCCTAAGTACCATGGGTCAAGCCCCGTGTTGGGCACTTTAACATATATGACTTATGTAAACAAGGCAAGACATTATCTCATTTCTCAATGTGAGGAAACCAAGGCTCCAATCAGTTCAACAGATTGCGAGAACAAAGCGCTGGTAAGTGTCAGAAGTGGGATCTGAGGCTAGGCCAGTCTGATTCCCCAGTTCTGTACTGGGATATGCTCTGAAACTTGGATCCTCAGAGGAGGAAGATAGGTCTTCAAGTCAGGGACAGTTTCTTAGACATCTTTGTATTCCCTACAGTGCCCTGCCGGGCTTTGCATGGCAAGGCGCTCAGTAAATATTTGTTGAATGAAGAAACGTGGGCCCAGGCTCTAATCCTGCCATGGACTTACTGACTCAGTCTCCTGCAACTTGGAGCTGCAGGTGGTTACTCAGCTGGGCGACTGCAGGGAACATTTGAAATCAATTATGGGTGAGGAGGAACCTATTAAAAGTCTCTCTTCTGTGTACGCTGGGGTTGAAGGAGGGGAGAGGAAGTTGAGAAGGAGGGAAAGGAACAGGATGGTTTCAGGGGTGGGTGCTGGAGCTTAAGGATTTCATCAGGACGGGACAGAATTTGGCTTCTGTCCACTGCTGAGTTCCAAAAGTCCAACCAAATGGGCTCCTGACCTCAGGCTACTCCTCCTTGGCCCCAGGTCCCTAAATTGCCAGGCCCTTGAGAAGTGACTTTTAGGGAGGCCTCTACGCTGGAGCAGCTGCACACGCCCGTTTCCTAGGTCTCCATTGCCCTGCTTCAGAGCACAGGCAACAGGCAACTTTGGGGGTGCCTACCTCTGGGGTGGGGGGTAGGGAGTCGGCACCATCATGCCCCCTTTAGGGGCCAGAGAGAAGCTCAGCACCGAAAGGCTGAGGCCTGCATTGCCCTTGGCCGTAAATAAAAGGATTCCGGCAATCCATTCTGGAGTTCAACTTCCTATTTTGGAAGAACGTGGGAGTTTGGGGTGGAGGGGGAGGTAACTCCAGTTGATTTTGTTTTCTTTACTAGTTGCTACAAGTGCAGGGTGGTCATAACCCCCAAAATGCCACCTTAGCCCTATCACACAGGTCCTGCAAAAAAATACTTGCATGAAGCCGACCCTAAGGGATGCCTACCAACAACACCCTGGGAGGGGATGAAACAAGACAACCCAGAGGCCAGGGCAGGGGCACCAACCCAAGAAACCAGACACATTCCCCACTACGTGGCTTCCCTGGAGCCGCCTCCTCTCCTGTGCGTGAAGCAACACTGCCACCTAGTGCCCTGCGTGCGAAGTACTCCCTGAGGTCCCACATCTCTTGGGCGGGGGCCGGCGGGGGGGGGGGGGGGTCCTTCACCATGGCCAGTGTGGCTGAATGGCTTGATGTCTCTGCTGAACGGAAAAATGCCCCAAGTTTGGGAGACTAAGAACTGGGAGCTAAGTGGGTAGAAGCTGAGCTTTGAGAGCCATTGGGAAAGAGCATGGGAGTCAAGTCTTCTAGCACCTCAGATTATCCTCAGTGGTGCAGCAGAACTTCAAAGGCTGAATTACTTAGCTCCCAGGCACACGATCTAATTGTTATTCTGCACAGGTGAAGGCCCACCGGCCCAGGTACAGGCAGTGACCTGCCACAGGGCCAGTGCTGGGTAAGAGAGGGGAGATGGCCTGGTCTGTTGATAGGAGTAAGCAAGTTAGAACCAATCAGAGACCTTTATCCCCAAGGAGGCCTTCCTTTGGCCACCTCGTGTCTCTCAGCCAGGGCCCACAGGAGCTAAGCACAGTGAGTAGACAAAGACGCCTATGCCCTCGGGAGCCCGGCCGCTAAAATCCTAAAGAAGGAAGGCGTCGTTCCCAGCCCCCATCTTTCCCAGACTTTTACCTTAAATCTTTCCTGAATATGTTCTGATGTGCACAACTCTGAAGAAAGATAGAGGGCAGAAGGTGGAGAGGAGCTAGACCTGGGTAGTCCCTGCCCTCAACCTTCCTGGTGTGGACCTAAAGGGGAAATACCAGTACACCACAGGGGTCCACTTTGATTTCAAGAGGGAGAAGCCCCAGAGGCTACACTGTCTGCAAAAGATTTCCTGCCTAATTTTACATGCTTGGGGACGTGAGGGAGTTCAGAGGGGCACTTCGGAGAAGGATCGGAGTATGTGTGCCATGGCATTTGAGGAGGGAGGGTGGCTGGTGGTGGACAGGTGGGCGAGGGAGGGAGATGCACTGGGGGCTGGTGGGGACGTGCCCCACGGAGCGCCGGAACTGGAATCAGCTCAGGATGCCACTCTCTGCAGAGCACGAGACGGGACACGGAAGGGATAGGACAGAGGGCAGGCACCCACAGGCCTGAATCTGTTCCCTCAGCTCTGGGTTTTAATAACTGAAAGCAACAGTCTCTGAGAGCCTCGCTCATATATTCCTGTTGGAGCCTTCTCTAATTCTTCACAGCCAGGGAACTGATCCCAGGTCCCTCTGTGGCTACTGCAGGAGGCGGGGGAAGCGGAGTCGTGGGTCTCGGTCTAGACTGCAAGCACAGTTTCCCTGGCAGATGGGCACTAGGAAGCGAGATGAGGCAGCAAGAAGATGTCATCTGGGAAAAGGTGTGAAGCTGCCAACTCTGATCAGATAATCACCTCATTATTTCTTCCATTTGGCCCCAGAATAAGGATTTCCTTCTCTCTCTCTCTGCCACCACCTATCTCACAGCCCAGCCCCTTCTCTCTTCCCTCCTCTCGCCCCCTCTCCCACCCAAAACTAAAATAAAGCAAAACCACAAGACTCTAGAGTGCTCAGTGTCTGGGAATCCCAGCTTCCAAAGGAGAAATTGCAGCCAAAGAGGGGGAGACAGCGTGTCCAGAAGGGATGTTCCAGCAACACCCCCACTGAAAGAGGTTCCCTCCCTCCAGGTTTCTTTCTCCAGGCTGAAACTTATTTGTAGGCATCCGGCAACCTGAGAAGTTTTTAATCTGGGGAGCGGTCAAGCACCTCAGGAGCTCAGGGGTTCCGCTCCCGCTCTGCGTCTGGCACACCTCCCGTGGTTTGGTTTCCCCATCGATGCAAACAGGACTGGCAAACATCAAAGGGCCTCGTAGATGATACAAACTAATGAGATTACAATGGATCCACTATGTGCCCAGCCTGGTGTGAGGCTCTATCATGGGGGGCACCCAAAGGGATAATGAGACCGTACACGGTGACCTACAGGTCTAACTCCCACCGCTTGCTGGAAACCTCAGGAGGGCCACAGAATAGTTGTTCCTGATGCCATCCTTTTCTTTGTCCTTCTGGGTGACTTTCCGTGAAAGCCAAGATCTGGGTATAGTGCAAGATACACACGGGTAGAGCTCTGAGATGTTACCTCTGACCAAAGCCATAGAGTTCTACACGGTTCCTTTTTACGTCCTCAAACAACACCAGCGGCCTGGCGTGGGAGCGCCCACCTTTTCCAGCAGACCCCGCTGTTCTCAGGCTGGATACGTGACCGTTAGGACAGGCAACAGGGATGCCAGGACCTGGGCCAGATAGTGGTTTTCTGCAAAGTTCCAGGGCTGCTCCAAGCAATGGGGAACTGCCAGGACTTATGGCTGTGCACCTGGCAACCTTGTCCTCCCGCAGCCCAGCCCTGACCCTCCCACGGCCCGGCACCCCCTACCCCTACCCCGGGCCTGGCTCACTGAACGGGTCCTTGTCCTCACGTCCTCACGTGCAGCATCAAAGGTGCCCAGGCTACGGGAAATAGAGGGCGATACCTCTTCCCCATTGACAAAGACCCAGAGACCTTCCCCTTTAAGGAGGGGTAGGGAGTGAGCCGAAGGTCTGCTAAGTGCAAGCCCCATCCATGTACAGAACCACAGGAGATCAATACTCATTGGGACAATGCTCTTGTGGTTAGAGTCATTATCGTGGATGATGTCTGGAGTCCGGCCGTGCTGATGAATAAGAGCCCTTCCCCCTCTCTCCCTGGCCACCTCTTCCCGGCTTTCCTGCCCCTGCCCCCTTCCTCTCTGTGCCCGCTTCACCTAACCCCGTCACACGTGAAGCCAGCCGTCCCCCAAAGACCACGGAGAGCCCAGGAGTGGGCCGTTACCTGCAATGATGGCTGGGTTGTTCTGTCCTCCCTCCGGTCTCACCCAGGCTTCCACTGTGAACGCCTCCCGGGGAATCTCAGCCAGCACTTCTGGACGCAGCAGGAGCCGCCCCCGCCTCCCGGAGAAATACAAGACAGGCAGTCCTCCCTGGGACTCTGCTTCCCAGGAGGGGTCCCCTCCACCCTTCTGGATGCCGTCCTCCGACGGACTCGTTCTGACCCCGTGCACAAGGGGATGCTTCGGCCGCGGCCGGAGACGATGGGGAGAGACACCGGGCTCTCCCTGCACGGCCCCTACCTGCCCCTTCACCACCTGGCGACGACGCCTGGTCTTGGCCTGGCCCTTGCTTTGGGTCTCTGGTTTGGGTTCCTTTGGGCCCACGAAGGTGGTAGCAGCCGTGGCAGCCGTGGCCGAGCGTTCGCGAGTCCCAGCCTCACCTAGAGACTCCTTGGATCCTCCATCACCAAGATAAGTGTCATCATCTCCCCGCAGCTCAGACCGCCCAGCGGGACCATCCCTGTCCCACGAGGCGGCTGGCTGCTCAGCTGTGCCCCTCAGCCCCACACCTCCAGCTGGGCTCGCAGCCCCCGTGGCAGCTGGCTCACTGCGTCCCGCGGGGCGGGTTCCCTGCCCCCCCACGGGGTAGGGCCTCAGGTAGTCCCCAGGCCTGCTGGGGTAGACCCCAAAAAGATGATGCTGGGGAGCGGCTCTGGGTCTTGGTGGCCTGGCCCCCAGCCAACAGCGTTCTCCTTCCGACAGCAACTGGTTCAGGCGTCCCCTCTGAGCCAGGGACCTCTTGCGTGTCCAGCCCGGCTCAGAGCCGGCAGTGCCGAGCGCCCACCCGGCCAGAATCACCAGGCTTATTCTCAGGATCTTTGGGCCCATCATACCTCCCCCAGCTCTTTACACAGAACCAGAAGTCAACTTCTGGGTACCACACCGGAGTGATGGGGGAGAAGAGGAGGAGACGGCTAGCAGTGGATTCGCAGTCACCGGGGAAACTGTTTTCGTTCAGGGACCAAACTTTCAGGAGCAGCAGCACCCAGGGAGTGCGTCTTCCGGCTCCCTGCGCGGGGCGCTGTGCTGCGTGAGCTGTGCTGCCCTCTCCCTTCTCCCCTGACCTGCTTCTCCTGGCTCTAGTTTAGTCCGTGCAGCACAAAGTTCATTTCTCCAGGTTCCTCTGAACCTCCTCCCACACGGCTCAGGTTTCTTTCTTTTTCTGTCCCTTCTTCACCGGCCCCTCCCCTCGCTGATACTACAGGAGGGACCCACGGATGGAGGTGAGCCAAGTCCCTCTCAAACACACACTCCCTCACCAACACATACCCCTGGCTACCTGAAGTCATTCAAAGGACGCTGATCTTCTAATTTTCATGGCTTTCTCCTTCTTCCTTCCCTAGGAGTTACGTTCTTTTCGTAGCCCTTAACCTAAGATAGAGCAACCTTCAAACAAATCGCGAGAAGAACTTGCATACAGAGACACAGAATTTGATGCTTATTCTCTAAAAATGCAAAAGGATTCTGGGGGCACAAAATTCCAAGCTGGTACTTAGCTTTTGCTCTCCAGATGTCCTCCTCAGCCAGATGCCCATCCAGCTGCCAGTCTGCCTGTGCAGGTCACAGTGTTTCCCTCAGCCCGGTGCTTGGGCGTGTGGAGTGGTGAAGGTTTTCTAATCCCCTTCCAACTTGTTGGTATGTTGTAAGTCTCCGTGAAGTTCTCCTTGGGGAAGCCAGTCTGGTGTCCTAATAACCTGATGAGTCTGACAGCCCTTGACTTCACCTTCTGGGAGTCTCGTGGGTCCCTGGGAAGATGGCAAAGAGAGGCAGAAGAGCATGTACTTCAGGGGACCTGTTCTCTCTGGTGCCTCCTACTCTCCTCTCTCCCTCTCCCTCTGCCTGTAATTCTCGTCTTGTTTGTTTCATTTAAAGACGATGATGATGTCAAAGCTAATAAGTTCGATGTATCACTCCACCTCCTCCCTGCCCCTCCTTCCTCCTGACAACCTCTCCACCTCACTGAGGCACTGGGGACAGGCATGACTTCCGGTTTCCCCGGTAAACATCTCGGGCTTTCTCCTCCAGCAGCCGCAGCCTACACAATCGATAACAATCAATACTGTCTTGGAGCAGTCTTTTTGGTGTGTATTCTCTCTCTGTCTCTCTCTCCCTCAGACACACACACACACACACACACACACACACACACACACACACACTCGCACACGTGTTGTGAACAGATCTGCTTACTGTCTAATAACCCCCCACCAGACTCTCAGGGACCACTTGCTTCTCTCTCTTTTGTTTTGCCACAAGCCTCCTGTATTTTTTTTTTCCTACTTCAATCATTTGGGATTCAAAAGAACAATGCCCCAAATTCACTTTACACTGGACACTGGGAGAAAGGAGAAATGGACACATCTGACCTAAGAAGCATTAAATGGAAATGCCATGAATCGTCCTCCATAGATCTTCCTATTCTCTCCGAAGTTCCTCACTCTGAAGTTACCAAAAGTCACCATATGCCGAGTGTGCAAATAAGCAAATGAGATGCTCAAAATAAGTAATTTACAAAAATGAACAGCTAAACCCAAGCAGCTATTTTTTCCAATTGATTTCCAATGAATGGATAGGCTGGGGAAGTAAATAACGTGTCTCCAGCCTCTGTCATAATGCTTGCCTCGAAGCAGGCTATCTCAAGGAGTCCCACCCCCCAAACACATGTACGTGTGTATGCACACTCACACACATATGTGCACACCGAGACCGTGGTTGTGAATTCTTGACACAGGTGAGGATGTTTGACCACAGGTGGGTACAGAACAGGGAGAGAAACAGACTGGGTCCTTCATTCACTAAGAAAAATTACTTACGGTTCTAAACCCCCTGCTTGTGTTGCCCACACGTAAAACACGCAGCCCACATACTTTGGAGTACGATCGCACTGCCTCTTTTGCCTTGAGACTCCTCACCGCCTTCTAAACTCCTCTACCCCTGCTAAGAACTGGCTCGTTTGCTTTCAGAGTGCTGTGCCCTAATCACCCGCTCCCTGGCATGCCCAGCTCCCCTTTGCAGCATCCTCTGGAGCCTCAAAGTCAGTCCCCAAAGAGGAGATCAGTTCAGGCACGTGGATATTACTCAACAGAAATCCCTCGATCCCAGACTGCCTTTTTTCCTCTTCTCATTTTCCTATCTCCCTTCACTCCTTCTGACTTAGTCCTTTTTTCTTCTTCTTTTTTACTGCCCTCCCCCCTGCCCCCAACCACCATGAAGCAGCTCAAAAGAGTTTGGGGGCTTTGGAAGGGAGGAGAGGGTGATGTAGAGAAAGACAGAAAAGCACAGGAAAGGGAGAGAGAGAAGGACAGGGCAAGGGAGCGGGAAGGGGGAGGGAGGGAGAGGAGAGAGAGAGAGAAAGAGAGAGGAGAGAGAGGGAGAAATGCCAGGAAGGAAAGGAAGGAAGGAGAGGGACCTTAGTGTAAATGAAGAACAGATACTCAGGTAAGAAAAGAAGAAAACTTCCCCCTCCCTCCTGCCACCCCCCATGACCCTCAGAAAAAGGTTCCATACCATTCATTTCAGGAAGGAGGGGTAACACAGCAAGGAAGAATCCCGCCTGCTTTTCTCCCGTTAATGTGTGAATGATCCTGCAGTCCCTATAGGTCTCTCCTGGATCTCAGCTGCCAGTAATCCATTCATAAGGTTTCAAGAAGCTACACAAAACTCAAGCTTCCAGTTTAGTTTCTCTCTCTCCCCTTCATTCCTTTGCTCACCACTCTCCTTCAGCTCTTGGCAGTCCAAAGTTTAAAAAAAAAAAATGTTGAACCATTTCTGTGTTTTCCTCCTGTTGTAACTTTTGCTGTGACATCATAACCCTGCCCACCAACACCCCACCTCTCGCTCCCCTTTCCATCCCACCCCTCGTCAGCCCCAGACCCCCCAAAGCACCCCCCCCACGGAGAAGAAGGGCTCCTGTCAGTTCCAACGTGTGAAAACACAAAGCTACTAGGAGGTGCCCCTCTCTCCCCTCGGCCCCCTCCCCTCTCCCCCTCCCTGCCTTACCCACCGCTCAGCCACGGCTCTCCCAAGGCTTGTAACAATGATCCCATCTGTTTGACATGTGCGGAAAGGTGGGCTGGATTCAAATAATCTGTCAAGTGGATCAGATGAAACACACACACACACACGCACACACAAGCAGCCCCCTCCTCAATTCCATCACACATGCACATCATGCCCCAGCAAAAGTGTGAGAGAAGTCAGACGTGCCGTGCCCGGCACCCACCCGGGATGCCAGGGAGGGAGACACCACATACGCCAAAGGCAACGCACATTTATATATACACAAATTTTGTGGCTTATTTGTTTATGACAAACACCAGCACCGGAGCCCCTACTCCTCTTCCCCAAGTCCTGCCACTCCGCAAGTGCACAGATTGGAAAGCTGGTAGAATCTGTTTTGAAATCTCCAACGAGAGGGTTTTTCCCCCTTTTTTTCACTCCAAAGCACTATCTGTGGCGATCAGACTCGAGCAGGGTTGCCAGCAAATGCAGGAGGCCCCTTCTAGGGTACAGGCTTTCAAACCAGCAAAGCCAGAGGGAATGGATTTAAGGACACACAGCAGGAGCTGGCTGAATTTATTTTATTTTGACGGGGGTAGCTGGGGGAGGAATATCATTTCTGAAATGCCCAAGCAATGAAGGGAGAGGATATGGATTTCTTAAACAGTTTTTGCAAGAGGAGCGGTGTCTTGTTCTGCAGGTAAATCTATGAGGCGAGAAATTGGAGCTTAGAGATAAACAAGGACCGAGAGGGAGGGAAGGGGAAGGAGACAAGAGAGGGGGAGAGGGGCAGGGGATGGGGACATGGGGACGGAGAGAGAGGGAAAGAAGGGGAGAAGGACAGAGGGGCGAGGGGAAAGGAGAAGGAAGGGAAGAGGAGGGAGGAGAGAGGAGGGCAAGGGGGAAGGGGGGAGGGGCGGGTTGAGGAGGAAAGGAGTGAAATGGAAGGAGGGGGGGTGGGGGCGAAGGGAAAAGAGAAGAGTCTGGAAGGAGAAAGGGCTGAAGAAGAAAAGCAGGGAAGAGAGGAGGGAAGAATGAGACCGAAAGGAAGGAAAACAGGGGAAGAGGCGGTGAGGCACAGAAAATACGGAGACCAGGAAGGCAGTTAGAGCCATGATGGCAAAACACAAGGAAATCAGAGGGGCAGGTGAGGAGAGCCACTGCAAAAGGAGGCAGAGATTGGATTTTATGCACAGAAGACAAAGGACACTCAGTGGAGGGGCTCGCTCTAGTGATCAGACACGTTTCAGAAAATCAGATTGCCAGGGTTCAACGTTGTCTCTTTAAGTAAACCCCCATTTCCTCCTCCTTCCCTACCTGCACCCTTCCTCCACACCCACCTCCACCTTCCTTCATTCACTTTTTGTTGCCAGCATTATCTTCCCCTGGAGAATACTCCAGTCCAACTCAGACACCCATCCCCCTCCCCCTCAAAAAAGCCACCCTTAATGCTTGGTAGCCTCTTTCTTTGCTTCTGTCCACAGAGGGCCCTGGCTCCTCTTACTTAAAGGTTGAGCTGTTTATGACAATCTGCACTTTGATTTCAACCCAAATGATACTATGTTTCCCTTAAGCCCAGGGACAGGCAGGGCTGTTACTGTTTGTATTTGCTGCCATAGTGGGGCTGGTCAGTTTCCATTAGCATTGTCATTATTATTAAGAGTCTTGGAGCACTGGAGGAGCCAGTCCACGTTGGCATCCACCTGCAGTGTAGAGCGTTAGGGAGGAGAGAGAGGGGTGGGGGGTGGGGGGTGGGATGGGACCCCTTAAGATGGTCACTGATCCTCTCTGACTTTCTGATTCCAAAATGCGATCCCCTGAGGGAAAAGCTCAGCTGGGAGCCGGCCAGGGAGCGTAATAATAAAAGCCTCCCAGAACACAACCAAATGCAGTATCTATATATAGGAGCCGGATCTGTTTTCGCTACTTGCAGTCTAAAATGACACCCGGAAACAAACATTTCAGCAATATGTTTATTGGAATCTTATTCAGCTAGTGCTGGAAAGAGTGAGCTTCTCTGAAAGATTTCACTCGAAGGCTCAGGGCTGTTGCTTTCTGCGCCCTTTGCTCCGGTGCTCAGAGCTGGGAGTCAGGGGCCCTAACTTTCAAGGGGTCGCTTGAGATGCCTCTAGGGTGACCTACCACAGCCCCCTCTTTTGTGGGTGTGGAAACAAGAAAGAAATCACACAAATAACAGCAGGGCCAGACACGGCATCCAGGTCTCCTGAATCCCAGTCCAGGTTTTCCCTCCTCTGGTATGCACCTGTCTTACTGCTTTGGTATCTACATACCAACTGAATAGGAAGACCGGGATCGAAGACTGGCCTCTCCGGTTCCACATCCAGGCAAAAATGCCCAGGGAATATATGTTGGTCATATGTGTTCCGTAACTCAGATTCACACGGCACTCAGATGGAAACGCAAATCTGCATTTCCTACTCCTCCCTGTGTATTTTGAGCCAAGGGAGGCCCTATCTTTTTGTCAAACTGTCTGGTGCTCCGTGTGTTAGATAGTCATATTTTTTTCCACACTACTATTACGATTATAAATTATTATCAGTGCTAACGGTAGTGTTTTTCTAAGTGCCTTTCATCCCAGGTTAGGCTCCCCCACCCCTTGGGGGTTGCGTGGTGGAGACAACATGTCAGAGATCTATTTCCCCTGCTGACAGTCCCTAATGGGAAAGTGCTTCTTGTAACATTTCAAGCCTTGGGACCAGCTTGTGGAGCCCTTCGGCTGGGGAGAGTTTCACAGTGATGCTGGAACGTGCTCTGCTCACCAGAGGAACAAAAGCTCTCCTGGGTTTATGCGTCCATCAGGACTGCCTTTCCAAGTACAGTCTGCTCAAAAGACAGTCTCGTAACAAAAAGAACAGGAAGACCGTATACTTGCTTCTCCTCTGACCTCGTGCACATCTGTGTTCATTCTTTCTTCCCATCTATAACGGCGCAAAGGCAAGGCAAGTGGTATGTCCATTTTACAGATGAGGACACTGAGGCTGAAAAGCTAAGCAATTTACCCAAAGACCTGTGGAAACTAAGAATGCAGCCAGGACATACCTTAAATGCATTCTGCTAAAGTGGAAGAAGCCAGACTCCAAAGGTCATGTCCTGTGTGATCCCATTTATATGACATTCTGGAAAAGGCCAAATTATAGAGACAGAAAAGATCAGTGGTGGTCAGAAGTTGGTAACTGGGGGAGAAAAGCTGAAGACAAAAAAGCACAATGGGACTCTGGGGTGGGGGGACTGTTCTCTATCCTGATTATGGTGACGATGCAGGACTACATGCATTTGTCAAAACTCGGAGAAGTACGGACTAAGAAAGGTAACTGCATGCAAATGCTACCTCAGGAAACCCGACGCAGTGTGCGCACTGCTGCGGGGAGAAAAGTGGAGCCGGGGGTGGGCCCGGGATCTTTTGATTCTGCATACAGCGTTCTTCCATCATTATCCTGCAGGTGTCCGAAGACCAGATGATAGTGTAACAGTGGTTGGTCATGGACTGGGGCCCGTCCGTAGATCCCCTCACTTAGCCCCTCAGAGGACCCCATGGAGCCAGACAGAACGGAGCGGAGCTAGCTTCTGGTCCCAGCTCCGTCAACCCCGATGACCCTAACACATCAAATAGCCAATCACCAAATGAGCACTGGCCAATGACTAGGCCACCGCTCTGCCACGAAATAGCTGCCTGACCGTGGGCAAGTTAACCAACTCCTGGGAGCTGTCTGTAAACTGGAAACATCGGAATAGAAAACCTCTAAGCTTTCTTCCAGGTCACACTTGAGCTTCTCTAATTTTCAGCCCACTGTTTTCCTAATTGTTTTCTCAGTTATTTAACACACACACACACACACACACACACACACACACACACACACACACA